>NC_142542.1:9575000-9622500 GCF_056151865.1 Erythranthe guttata | reverse complement strand
TCTTAATCCTTTGTCATTAGATATTGCATCAATCCATCTTGAAAAAATCTGTTAATATCTCAAATGTGTAAATAATAAGACCAAATAAAAAAAGATTGCCTGATGTGTTAGTATGAAGAACAAGTTTTAAATGGAACAAACTTATTGGCCTCAACAATCTGACAAATAAAATAAAATATGACATAAATTATGTCACCAATTTGTAGTTGTCATGCTACAAATAGTTGTTACTATCATATTAAATCACAAGAGATTCTTGGTCACAAGCTATTGTCACGACACGACTGCAAGTCGTTGTTTTCAGTAAAGAATCAAAACGTTGAACAAAAAAATTCATCCGAAGAAAACGCAGCCCACATGAACTGCAAACTGTACTATCTTTTTGTAAACGTTATCGAATTTTGAGAGAGAGAGAGAGAGTTGAAAATGATTTTTGCTGCTGTAGTTTCTGTTGGCCGAAAACCTACACGCAAGTGCACGTATCGTACAAGTAATAAAGTGGATTTTTTTAAGTCCAAGTATCGATCCCACAGAAAATATTTAATTATCTAATCCTAGACGCTAAATTCTACCAATTGTTATCAAGCCCACCCTACACCGAAAGATGATTAATAAACTAAATTAAACTAAAGCAATTAAAACGAAGATTTAATCAGATAAAACGAGCCTAGGATTTTATTCTTCCCCCTATGTGATTATTATTCCCCCAATTCTTTCAATTATGCAAGCAATTAACCCGGATTATTAACCTGAGATGCTAAAATAATCATAATCCGCTTCCGCGTGTATTACAATTCTAATACCCTAGATTCAATTACTGTATTCCTACGCAATTAATTCTAGAACATAGCATTAAGCACAAATCTCAATAATGGCTACCTAAGAGATTAACTATATTCCTATGTTAATACCACAAAGGCTCTTCTACCACAGTTCTAATTATTAACCCGATCTTCCGATTCATGCGATTAACAATAACATAAAAGCGCATAAGTTGATCAAGTTCATGCACTTAATAAAACAAGTAGAAGAAATAATCCGGAATTAAAACTTGCATAAAATCATAGAATTGGGTTCATAAATCCCACATAGGGTTCCAAATAAAATCCTAGAAATAAAGACTTAGCTACTCGTAATTCTTATGATAAATAAAATAAAATAAATAAATTAAATAAGAAAAACTATGCTTGAATCTTCGTTGATCTTCTTTGCTCTTGAATTTGCGTAAAAAGATTGATCCCAATTGTGTGCTTGGTTTTGTCTTATATAGGGTGAAAAACTTGGGGAAGAAGGCAGTTTCGTTGTGCAATTAAAATCCCTTTTCTGCGCAACTTCGGAGTCTCGGACGGGGGTCCCACGATTTGCACTAAAACTGGGACGGGGTCCGAGCTTTAAATCTTCAGAATTTTGATTTTTTCACTTTTGGCCCATATTTTCTCCAAAATTGCAGTTTTGACCCCATACTTTTCCAATTCTTCAATTTGTACCTAAAATACAATAAATCAACTTTTTAAGCACCAATTATCTTTAAAACACACCAAAAGCTCAAATAAAAAGGTACGATAAAGTGTAAAAAATATACACTTAACACACCCCCAAACTTGAACTTTTGCTTGTCCTCAAGCAAAATCTACCAATAAGCAAATAACTCAACTATTACATCTCATCACATAGATCAATGATCAACTTCACGTTTTCAGAACTTGTAATTATAATGACAATTCTTAGGCATTCGCAAGCTCATAATTCAACAACACTAGTCACTCACCATTACCAAAAACCACAATTCATACAATTGCTTCAAGCATCCAATATTTGCAAATTAAAGATAGAAAGAATTTATACTTACATGCATATGCTTGACTCCAAATACTCACCAAATTATTCTACTCTACTAATATCGAACATTAAGCTATTGGGATCACTGGGGCATTGTGGCTTTCAATTGTTAGGCTCTTTGGTTCGAGGTAGGAAATATGGGTATATTTGGCTATTCTTCTTGAATTTAGGTGATTACGCCAAAATTTGAAAGATAGGCGTTTGAAACAATGAATTGACCTCTACGGACTTTAGTAAACTCGATTCTCAAAAGTTCAAAAGTCTCCACTTTTGCTTTTGAGGCAATGGATCGAGTTTCCAAAAATAATTCAACAACTAGTCCTTATTTCTCCCTTCTAGTCTCTTCTTCTTCTTTTTCTTTTTCTTTTTTTTTTCTTTTTTTTTTTTTCTTTTTTTTTTTTTTTTTCGAAGAAGAAGAAGGACCTTATAAAAATTTTCGACCGAACTCCAAGGGGTAATTTTCAAGAATCTCCACCTATTCTACCTTACACATTGGCTAAAAGAAAGAACACCTTTTCTCCGAGGCTCAAATCAAGGTTCTAAGGATAATCTCGATAAAAAAGTCGGCTTGAAAGGCTCAAACGGTTCAAAGAAGGCCCAAATCGTATCCCAAATCGCTTACTACTCAATACTTCGCATCATAAATTCCTCAGGTGAGTCTTAAAACCGAACATAGCATGATCTAGCACAAATTAATTCCAAATTTAAAATACAAAACATTCAACAAAAGCAATGCACAAAATGTGATTCCTAGCAATAATTCGCTTCTAAGTCCCGTTGAATCGAAAGCTAAACAAACATCAAATCCTTATCACATAAAACAAGCAATTTCATCATCAAACATTGATCATCTATCATCATCATAAATCATAGATGCATTCGACTCAAGCAAATTTTTTTTTTCTTTTATATTCCGGAAAAACGAGAAAAACAATAAAAACGAATAAAACCTAGTGCATGCAAACTAAAACAAATAAGAACAAAAACATGCTTTTCATCCCCAAACTTAAAATTTTCGTTGCCCTCAACGAAATTAGCACAAAGTTTAAGGATAGAAAACACCTGATTTAGTCGGAATCGTCGTCATCGGGGTATGAGAATTCGCGGGAAGGCAAAACGATTTTTTTGTTTTTTTTTTTTTTTGCCCTTACTGGTTGTGGGACGGCCGTCCCACATTTTAGGCCATTTTTCGGACGGCCGTCCCACAGACAGAGCTGCAGAATGCGGCCTTCTGTTTCCCGGACGACCGTCTGGGATTTTGCTTGCGATTTCGGACAGCCGTCTGGACCCCTTGAACATGTTTTCGACCCTGAAAATTAAAATTCAAATAAATTAATTAGAATGCATGCCTATAACAATAAAAACGAAACGAAAAATATAAAGAAAACTACGAAAACAATAAAGCTCGGGTTGCCTCCCAAGAAGCGCTAAGTTTTAAGTCTTCAGCCAGACTTTTCTTCTTAAAATTGTTATGTCCAATCCAAATCCTTGTAGATTGTACATCCATCCATGAGTTTTTTCACTTCAATTGCAACCGATACAAGGATAGGATTGCAATATGTCAGGGTCCACCTTAGCTTGTAGTCTTTCTTAGTTGTAATCAATCGGTACGAAGCCAAAATGGGATCTTCATCACCTGCTCCCTCAAATCGGTACACAAAAACCTCACGTCCGCGTATAACCTCCACTTCAAACACATTCGTCTTCTCATCAACCTCTATTGATGCCTTCAAAGCCACGTCAGGAATAACAATAAGATCATCAATTTGAATATTTGCACTAACCACATCCATCCCCTTCTTCTCTTGTTCCGAGACATCTTTCGAGTTGAGCTCGATTGCATTCTTATATTCATCATCCTTAAGCGTCTTCGTAAGTTCCTTTTCCTTCTCATCGACAATATTTTCTAGGTCTAAAGGATTTTTCTCACTACAAGTTGTAGACGGATTTTCTTTGTTGCAACCATTCTCGATATTGTCTGAAATATTTTCAAGAGACCTTTGGCGCTTCAATTCTTCCAACTGTAACTCCAGTCTCCGGATAGATGCTTGAGTGGATTTCATAAATTCTTCCAGGACGGAATTCAAAGAACACTCCTGAACAGTGGGCTCTCGTGGCGTGTTGGTGTATGTGTTCCAATAACCGCCGTTGGTGTTATCTATGAAATTATTCGCTTTCGGTGCATACCAACATTGGCTAGTGTAATGATCTCCACCACATCTTGAACAAAGTAACGGCATATTATAGGTATTTTGGAGGTATTCGCCAGACAGAAGCCATTCATATCCCGTTTGAGTTTCGCGAAAATTGTAACCTGACATGTAACCAAAGAAAAGAAAAAAAGATATATTAAAAAAAAAGAGAAAAAAAATAAAAAAAAAATTAATTTGGGTGAATCGTGAAAATTGTTCAAATCTAGAGCTAGACTAAAATAAATAATTAAAATATTCCCCGGCAACGGCGCCAAAAACTTGTTGGCCGAAAACCTACACGCAAGTGCACGTATCGTACAAGTAATAAAGTGGATTTTTTTAAGTCCAAGTATCGATCCCACAGAAAATATTTAATTATCTAATCCTAGACGCTAAATTCTACCAATTGTTATCAAGCCCACCCTACACCGAAAGATGATTAATAAACTAAATTAAACTAAAGCAATTAAAACGAAGATTTAATCAGATAAAACGAGCCTAGGATTTTATTCTTCCCCCTATGTGATTATTATTCCCCCAATTCTTTCAATTATGCAAGCAATTAACCCGGATTATTAACCTGAGATGCTAAAATAATCATAATCCGCTTCCGCGTGTATTACAATTCTAATACCCTAGATTCAATTACTGTATTCCTACGCAATTAATTCTAGAACATAGCATTAAGCACAAATCTCAATAATGGCTACCTAAGAGATTAACTATATTCCTATGTTAATACCACAAAGGCTCTTCTACCACAGTTCTAATTATTAACCCGATCTTCCGATTCATGCGATTAACAATAACATAAAAGCGCATAAGTTGATCAAGTTCATGCACTTAATAAAACAAGTAGAAGAAATAATCCGGAATTAAAACTTGCATAAAATCATAGAATTGGGTTCATAAATCCCACATAGGGTTCCAAATAAAATCCTAGAAATAAAGACTTAGCTACTCGTAATTCTTATGATAAATAAAATAAAATAAATAAATTAAATAAGAAAAACTATGCTTGAATCTTCGTTGATCTTCTTTGCTCTTGAATTTGCGTAAAAAGATTGATCCCAATTGTGTGCTTGGTTTTGTCTTATATAGGGTGAAAAACTTGGGGAAGAAGGCAGTTTCGTTGTGCAATTAAAATCCCTTTTCTGCGCAACTTCGGAGTCTCGGACGGGGGTCCCACGATTTGCACTAAAACTGGGACGGGGTCCGAGCTTTAAATCTTCAGAATTTTGATTTTTTCACTTTTGGCCCATATTTTCTCCAAAATTGCAGTTTTGACCCCATACTTTTCCAATTCTTCAATTTGTACCTAAAATACAATAAATCAACTTTTTAAGCACCAATTATCTTTAAAACACACCAAAAGCTCAAATAAAAAGGTACGATAAAGTGTAAAAATATACACTTAACAGTTTCCCTTAAGCAAACAATCGAGCGCATTCTTTTGCTCCCACCCAAATCCAAGATTCTTCTTCCCAACTCAGAAATGAAACTTATCTTCGAGGAGCTTTCTTACTTGCAATCATTTCTCGAAGCAATCAGTCCTCCACAAAGCAGCCGCAGCAAGAGAGTAGACGCTTTCGAGAGACAAATCAAAGACGCGGTGCATAAACTCGAAGATCTCATCGACTTCCATATATCAGATCAATTTCTTTCAGCATCCGATGACGGTTTGACTTTCGTCTTTTCTCAGCAACTACTCGAGTTCAGACAAGAAGTTAGTTCATTCACCAACAAAATATTGAAGACAAAGGAAGAGTACGACATTAACAGACAAAACCAACAACAGAGCGATTCTTCTGCTTCAGAAACCACCCTATCAAGAATTGTTGATTATGGTGGGACGAAGAAGAAAAAGATCGTGGGATTGGGTAAGGAACTGAGGGAACTAAAACATTGGGTTTTGTCGGACACATACGGACGTTGCTCTACGATGTTAATTGTCGGTATGGCTGGCATCGGTAAGACTATTGTGCTCAAACAAGTTTACGACGATCCAGAAGTCATAGATCATTTTGATCGACATTTATTTGTGACGCTCGGCCTCCATTATCAGTTGAAAGAAACTCAGCTACTTGTGCTTGATCAACTCAAAGCTGATAATGAAGATATTCGTGAAGATTCTTTATCCAAGCTTGTATACCAGATTTTACTCGGCAAGAGGTATCTCATAGTGTTAGATGACGTATGGAATACACACATCAGGGAAGAACTCAAACACTATCTTCCAGATGAGGTGAACCAAAGCCGTATCATCATTACATCTAGGATGCGAGACTTCAATGAACTATTTATCGAGATACCATTGTTGAATGACGCTGAAAGTTGGAATCTACTTCGAGATTTAGTATTCACTACTACTGGAGGGTCGTGCAGTCCTCAACTTGAGAAGATCGGTAAGGAGATCGCCAAGAAATGCGAAGGGCTCCCTCTGGCAATTATCGAGGTCGGAAAGCTCCTGCGTAAAAAAGAGAAGACGGTCGAGGAATGGCAATTCATAGCAGACAAAGAAGATCCACTCACCATCAAATCAGATGACAACACACCCCTCTCATATGCACTACTTTTGAGTTACACGATGTTGCCCCAATACCTAAAGGTATGCTTTCTGTATGAGTGTCTTCCCAAAAGGATACGAGATTTCTCGCTCGAAGCTCACCAAATTGTGGGTTGCCGAGGGCTTTCTTGAACCACAAAAGAATAAGTGCTTAGAAGAAACGGCCGACGAGTGCTTGAAAGAACTTATTTCTCAGAGTGTTGTTTTGAAGAAGAGGCGGGGGTCTAAAGGTAAAAGGACAACTAAAACATGCAAACTGCATTTCACTTTTCGGAATCTGTACGTTAATGAAGCCAAGAGTGAGAACTTTTTCCACGTCATAAACAAGTACCCCGACAGTTTTGCAGAGGGTATAGATAGCCAGCGGAGGTTGTGCGCACACAACAACATTGTACTTGGTTTCGAACAAGCCCATATCTGGATGGAATCACTTCCAGTTCCAGGTGTACGTTCTCTTCTTTGTTACGGTCCAAAGCAACGATATCCAATAAGGTTGTACTTGCCTTTTCGTTTGCTCAAGGTACTAGACGCCGTTTCGATGCGGTTTTACGAATTCCCACATCAAGTAGTAGAACTATTTCATTTGAGGTACTTGGCAGTAACATCCAATGGGAAGATCCCATCTTCCATATCACGTCTTTGGAACCTCAAAGTCTTCATTATCCATCAGCATCATCATAGGATAATCAAATCGTCGAATTCTCCTGTTTATTTGCCTGTAGAGATTTGGAAGCTGCATAAACTCAAACACCTGGAGTGCATGGGATTCGACCTGCCAGATCCAAACAGTGATGATTCTCTTATCCTGGAGAAGCTTTTAACACTTTCAGGTGTTAGCGCTCATAGTTGCACTAAAAGAGTTCTTACGGCAATGGAGTGGGAAATGTGGCGCGACGACTGGGTCGTGTTATTCGCCAGCCTGGAATTCCTGCTGATGGAAGATTTAGATATACGGCAATGGAGAGTGCAATCTTACCATTTCCCCAAGATGAAGCGGTTGATCATACGCCACTGCTACAGATTGACGGAGATCCCCATTTTTGAGCTTCACTATTCACTGAAAATCAAGGTCGATGGTTGCTCCCCATTGGTCACTCAACACTTGCTATCTAAGCAGAAGCTCAACAACCGATGGGTACGGTTTATATTGATATTCGGGTCAATTTTTCAGGTGATGGTGATGATGATGATGATGATGGTGATGATGATGATAAGAAACCTCAATCCTGAATCTCAGAAAACACATTTTGTCTCTCACGTTTCAATAATTTGACGTTTTTTATCATTTCGGTCAATTTACCGTTAGTATGTCAATTAAGTCATTGATGTGCACATGCTGGATTATGTTAGTTTTAGCGGAAAATTGACATAAATAAGTAAAAATGTTGAATTTTTGAAACATGAGAGACCAAATGTATTTTTTGTAAATATAGAGGACCGAATATGAAATCGATGCAAACTTCAATGACGAAAACAGTATTTTTCCCAATCTTTTATTTATGAATAAATTATATCGTCACTTTTATTTTGTTGAGAAATTCAAATCATGTTACAAATTAGGGGAGGGAGGAGAATTCGAACCCTAGACCTTTACTCTAATAGTAGAGGCTAGGAACCAACGCTCCCAATAAAAGATTAATGAATCATCAGTTTAACCTTTTCATTTTTCAATTATCCCCCAATTTTTCGATTTTTCTAGGAGTTTTTCGCATAAAGATTTGAGGTGAATACCTTCTGTTTCGGCCAAACTCAACATAAATTCAAATTCTGGAAAACATTTATGATCAAGTATATGTTCCGCATGTTTGTCGAGAAATAAAGAAAGAAAAAAACCCTACTAAAACACGTGGGAATATAATGGAACGCACACAATTTCGACGAAAATTTCCCAAAAAATAGCCAATTTGGTGATCGGTGCTCCAAGTGAAGTCGCTTTCGTTCTTGTCGACCTCGTAACAACTTGTTTTTCACTTGAATATGTTGCAAATAGTATACACACCCTCTCTTGTGTTGATTTTTATTACATCCAAAAGTATGTAATACTTCATAGGTAGTCAATGTTTTTCTTTCATAACTTGCGTTTTAATACACAATTTCGATATTCGTAAAGCTTCTGCTTTCGTCGCTTTGAAGGTTGACAGTCAAAAGTCCATCCTCACAACTGTAAGTGAAGTTCTCTTCTTTGTTGTCTACCTTACAACAACTCAGTTTCTCGCTCGAATATGCTCTGCATACTTGTTGGGTGGTAAATACCTAACACGCAAGTGCACGTATCGCAAACAAGTAGTAAAAGTGGACTCGTGAGAGTCGGATGTCGATCCCACAGGGAATACTCAAATTATCTAATCCTAAGTACCAAATTCTAACAATTATGATTTTTATCCAGCCTACGCAAAATTGTCAAATTTAATCAACTAAATAATTAAGCTAATTATGAAAGCAAATTAACACGAGAAAATATCAATAAAAATGGACCTAGGATTTTATCTTCCCCGTATGCAAGAATTGCTCACCAAAACCCCTCAATTATGAAATATATGATTCATAATTATTAACCCGAGACACTAATTTACTCATAACCCGCTGTCGCGTGTATTATGAGTCTATTATTCATAAAGGGTTCACTATATGTCTATGCAAACAAATTATGAATAAAGCATTAACTAACAAGTCTCATAAATGGCTACCTAAGGTGATATCTGTATGTCCACGACACCACATGCAATTGACACACTCATCCGGTGAAAACTACTCGAAGGTTCTTATACTTACCACGTGCCAAAAATAGGTATTTGTTAATGACTTATTTGTAAAGTGGTCCTTTACATAAGTTGTCAGGGAAGAAAATAAGAAAATAAATATTGTAATTCTACCTTTTAAAGAGTTGTGAGTAATTGAAACTAATCCGAAAATACTAATTTCAACCGATTAACACCTTCATCATCTTATATTACTGAATATAAATTTACTGTACCGTACGACTCCATAAAAAATAAGGAAGATTTTCTGATTCATTGAGAATATTTTATTAGGGCTGAAAATATTTTATTGGTCGTAAAACATGAAAAGGACAAAAACAGAAAACAGTTCTGATACGGACCAAATTGTCCTCATGGGGTTTCCTAATCATTTATTGGGCTGTAAATTGAGTTTTCACTTGTATTTGGCCCAAAATCATATCGGGCCCAAGAAGAGGAGTTATGGCAAGTTTACTTATTTCTTGCCCATCAAGTATCATCACCTATAAATAGGGAGTTATTCTCAACTTATCACTCCTATGCTCTCTCTTACATATCACACTCGATTATCTCTCGATAAACACTGACTTGATCGTCGGAGCTTCTATGCCGGGAAACCCCTCCCGGCGTTGCAGGTACCCCTCCGGCGGAATCCCCGACGAGCTATCATCCAAAATATCTTCCAAGGATCCTACGTCATCGTCTTGGTTATTTTGGTGCAAATCAAGTGGCGCCGTCTGTGGGAAAGATCTCGAGCTAAGACGTGAGATGATTTGATTTTTTGGATCTTCCCCATGAGGTTGGAGATAATGAGCTGCAATATTGAAGAAGAACGGTTCACTGTATTTCTTGGGGAGCTTTTTAACGGGGAACCAAGAAAGGGGCTCAAATCTTGTGCTTGGAATCCAGATCTGATGAATCGATGAAGTACAAAGAGGAGAATCCACATCTGATGAATCGATCAGAGTAGATTCACGAGGTAAATAACATGAAACGAGTCCAAATCTTGAATCAAGAGCTTGACGAACCCGAGGTGGGAGAAGAACTGAGAGAAACAACAGTCAACCCCGTCTCAGTGTTCGTCGATCCATGTCCACCGAGCTAAGTCTCGCCGATCTCGTCTGACGAGATCGAATCTCGCAAAACCTGGATCTGCTGAGCCATCCCTCGCCAAACCTATGCTCGCCTGTCGAACGCCTCCCGAGCTGAATTTCGCAGGCTCATCACCTCGAAATCCGATTCTCTTCTCCTCGCCGAAGCCCAGAGCGGCCAATTGAGCAATGAGCTCGGTCAATTTTTTTCTTTCGTACGGGCCAGTGCGCCCCCACCCGAAGGCTCCGCCTCTTCAGATCTGACCGTCTAAGGCTGTCACCCGAAAGAAAGGGGATGTCAATTTGGAATCAGATCTGAAATCAATTTGGTAAAAATCTCCACGAGAGCACCACAAGTGACAAGAGCTGTTGTCCGTAAACTCTTTCAGCGAGGGAAGTTCGAGCTTTTCTGACGAAGCCTAGTCCTAGGGGCATTCTTGTGAGGCAGTGCCACCCTAGTTCTCTTGACTTTGGGTTGAAGCAACTGGCATGTTTTTGTTCGGAGTTTATATCGCCCAAAGGCAAAAGAAAATCGAATTGAGCGAAAGACAAATGTGAACAAGAAAGAAAAATTCGAATACGAACTAAAGAAATTTTAAACAATTGTTGGAAAATGCCGATTTGTTGAAAGTTAGATCGGGGAGAAATGTTCAATTGCATGATGTTGCGAACAGGCTGTTTGATAAGATGTCTCAGAGAACACGCCGGTGCTACAAATTGAGCTCGAGTTTCGAGGAAATCATTAAAGGGATCTGGGATTATTTGGCAGGATATTGTATCCCCAAAATTAAGAGATGCTATCGAGGCCGTCCTTTATTCGACGAGCTCCGAGAATGCAGATTACGAACCTCTAACTTCGTATTTCGATTAGCCGCTGGTGGCAGTGCATTGGTGTGGTACAGCGCGAGGAAAATCATACGAAAATGAGCTGGACTTTGAGAAGCTGAGGCGAGCTATTACAATGTACAATCTCTTGCTAAGAGATGAGAGTGACAACATATTAGCATTCGACAACACAACTATCGACGATGAATGATATTAAACATCAAATTGGGTGGCAGGAGGAAATCTAAATGATTCTTGAATGAGACTTCTCTCCGATTATCGAGACGGTGAGGCTGATCTCCAAGAAAGATGTTTGGGAAGAGGTCGTTTTGGCCCGTGAAAAATCGTTACAGGTGGGAGGCATCACAATAATACTTGTGGAAATATGAGATAAGCTAATATTGGAGCTCGATCTTGCATGAGTTCAATACGGTTCAGTACGAGACGAGATGAGATGGGACGACTCAATCACGACATAAAGACACTAAACAATTGGATCTATGATTTGGTTTTCATAGGATGGTGTTCAACAGTTTCTGAAAAGAGGTGTGGAATAATAATTTTCCAGGGTCTTGTGTCGCTTGAGTTTGGAGCTAACAAACACAAAATTGCCAATTGAAATCGACTCGCACGGTGTTCCAAAGAAAAATTCCGTTGCACACTGAAAAGTCACCCAACGAAGATATAACTCGGAGGAGTGGTAGAGTATCAATATATGCCCAGAAAAAATGCAAGTTACATCTCCTCCAAACCCGAGAGCAACTTCAGCCCATATTTGTCAACGCGAAATCTACAACGGGATTGGTAGAAAGTAAGAAGAATCGAAGAGTTTCTTTACCACGAGATGAATATTTCAAAGGCGCGAGCTCAATGATGGGACAAACCTCTCCAAGAGCTCGGACTATCTGTATATAAGCTCACCATGACTCACGAAAGATTCGCTGGTCTTGGAGCTCATAAATTATTTCCCTCGAGTTTCTAGAAGAGCAAATCTATTTATAATGGCTCTAATTGAGCCACGTCGACTGGACTATTCTCAACGTGATTTTCCCGAAATTGGATTTCTTTAGCTCGAATATTTTCAAAAGTCACCTCTTGCAGTTCAAATTTCCCGAAGTTTAGATTTATTTCTAAAACAATGATTCTTAGGGCTCGTGTTTATTGCTTGGAGCACTAATATATTACCTACAAACGTCTTGTCGAGGAATCCACATTTACAGAGACAGTCTTCTTGAGCAGCTTATGGTTGTTAAAAATTCTCCGTGATTTGAATTTTTCAGAGTTCGCCCTTCTTGAAGCTCGAATTTGCCTCGTGCATCTCAAACTCCGGGAAATATTTCTTAAAACTCTTAAAAGGCCAGAGTTATATCTCGAACACAAAAGCGAGTAATTAACGATCCCGTTTGCCGCTGAGCTTTTTTCTTATCTCGAAGTGGAATTGTTTAAGGCTGGTAGTCCTCTCCTACCTCGCACTGGTCACATAAACCTCGATCGCCATCTCGAGCATAAAGTTACGAAAGAAAAAACCTCTCCTAGTCACCTCCCGAGTTGGGTATGAATCATTGTTTTTATCATTTCGGAATTGGTAAATGGTTTCCAACTGAGTGCCACTACACACCATAATGAGATAATTACAACATAAGGAGTTGTCTTGCGTATTCTCTGCATCAAACTCGAGCTAGGATATGGTCATTGCGAGTTAAAAACAAGAAGCTCGATTTCTCGAGCTCGTCTTCATCGGGATTTTTTGGAGGCTCGTATTACAGCTTGCGTTCCTCTTGCACAGCTCAGATATCATCCTGAGGAGCTCGACACTTAGTCAATTTGTGAAATCAACACGAGACCTATCAGACTTCTACGAGTTGGCAAAGAGCAAATTTCGAAGCTCACAATCACAACTCATGCCTAAGATTTATCTTTGGTAATCTGAATTTTCGTCAGTCGTATTTACTTCGAGAAACTTGAACCCGTCTCGTGAAGCGGGACCTCGGGAACTCAACGATCCTGCATGAGCTCGACACAATCAAAACAAAACAAAGCAAGCTAACCACAACAACACCTAAAAAAGAGACGACTATCCAAACCATTGTGAATATATGATGGTGTTTAATACCCAAAATGTCTTGTGCCACTGGTTAGCTCAGGGTTGACAGGCATGGAATTGTCGGTCAAAATTCCTTCACATGGTGTTCCAAAGGAAAATGTCTTGTGCACTAAACATTCACCCATCAGAGATATAACTGGGGGGAGTGGTATATGAATTGAACGAAAACTAAAGTATCGAGATATGTCTTTATGTCCAGAATAATGAAAGTTACATCTCCTCTGGAGCCAAAGCAATCTCAACCCGCATTTGTCGACGTGATCTATATATATATATAAAGGCGAATATTTCGAGCTAGGGAGCTCAATGATGAGACATAATTCTCCAAGAGATCGCTGCAAATTATTTACGAGCCCTGTCGATTGGGCCAACCGTCTCAATCAACTGAGGGGTTCTGAGTACCCACCATTTACAAGTTCAATCTTCTTAAATTTCGACCTTGCGTGAGTTCGAATATGTCTCGCTAACGACTTGGGCTCTCTAAAGCTCGACATTACTCAAATTTATAAGTTGCGAAAGGATAGTTTCAAAAAAACCCGAAACTCATTCCTTGGCAGGGATTTTTTTTCAGGCTCGCATTATTCTCTCTAAAACGAACTCTTGAAGTCCGTATTGATCGGTTGGAGCTTGGCCAGCCAACTCCAAGCCAGATTTCGACGACCCTGAGCTCGATGTTGGTTAATAGATATCTATGGATTATTAATTCAACGGCTCGTATTTTCTCTCATATACCCCGGAAGATCCCTCAAAGCACAAAACTTATTTCCATGATTTAGCGGGCTGGGTTTTCGTGAAAGTTCGGAGTTCTCGAATGAACCCGAAGCTGGGTGAAACCTTGAAACTCGCACTCACAACTCACACCTCAAATTCATTTATGGTAACTAGACTTTTTGTCGCCCATATTTATTACGAGAGGAGATTATGTGAGAAGAGAAGATACAAGCCATATTTTTATGTGAGGTTTCCACCTCGGCAAGAGGTCGCTACGAGTCGAGGCGATCAAGTGTTAACACCACCAGGTTTATCGGAGCTCATATGTTTATCTTAAAATGGGACTCTCTCCTAACTCGCATTCTCTACCTAAAGCTCGAAGTTACCCCCTGGCATACTTGTTTTATCCCAGAAGCTCTCGTTCACATTGCTCACACTTCTATGCCAATTCTCCCACATCTCCGAGCCAGATTTCGCCGGCTCGAACATTGTCATCTCGGTGCTCTCTAACCGAATCTCGCCGACCCAACGCCTGTCGAGGTAAGTCTCTCAGTCACCTTTCTCGAAGCTCGAATTTTCCTCTTGAATTTCAAATTCCGGGAAATATTTCATAAAGCTCTTAAAAGGCCAGAGTTATTCCCATACACAAAAGCAAGTACTTAACGATCTTGTTTGTTGTTGAGCTCGTTTTCTTATCTCGAGGCAGGACTTTTCGAGATTTGTAGTTCTCTCATATCTAGCATTGGTCCTATGAAGCTCGCATCTCCACCTCGAATACGAATCTATGAAAGCTCGAACTTCTCCTAATATCCTTGCGAAGTAAGTTCTCTTTTAAATGATGTGCCTATACCTCCATGGCAATAACTCTTTTCATGAAACTTGAAATTATCCATCACCTGGATAGAATATATTAATACAACACTGAGTTAAATCGCGTATCACGTTGTGGCGTTAAATCGCGTATTACACTGTGGTGTTAAATCGCGTATTACATTGTGGCGTTAAATCGCGTATTACACCGAGCCGTTAAATCGCGTACTACATTGTGGCGTTAAATCGCGTATTACACTGTGGCGTTAAATCGCGTATTACACTGTGGCGTTAAATCGCGTATTACACTGTGGCGTTAAATCGCGTATTACATTGTGGCGTTAAATCGCATATTACACTGTGGCGTTAAATCGCGTATTACACTGTGGCGTTAAATCGCGTATTACACTGTGGCGTTAAATCGCGTATTACATTGTGGCGTTAAATCGCGTATTACACCGAGGAATTAAATCGCGTACTACATTGTGGCGTTAAATCGCGTATTACACTGTGGCGTTAAATCGCGTATTACACCGAGGCGTTAAATCATGTATTTCACTGAGGCGTTAAATCGCATATTTCACTGAGGCGTTAACTCGCGTATTACAGTGAGGCGTTAAATCGCGTATTTCACTAAGGCGTTAAATCGCGTATTACACTGAGGCGTTAAATCGCGTATTTCACTGAGGCGTTAAATCGCGTATTACACTGAGCCGTTAAATCGCGTATCACACTGAGGCGTTAAATCGCGCAAAAATGAGGCGTTAAACCGCGCAAAAATGAGGCATTGAATCGCGCAAAATGAGTTGTTAAATCGAAACAAAAATGAGTTGTTACAATAGGCAAGAATAGCCTATCAAATCGAGTATGTAAATCGCTAGAGACATTCAAGCCAATACGGCGAGATAAACGCACGAGTCATACAACCAGAGAAAAAAACGATGTAAGGTGAAAAGACAACACGTGAATAATACTCCTAGTCTAAACACGACTTCTAGACTTCGGAGTAGGGGGGAGTAGTTGATACGGACCAAATTGTCCTCATGGGGTTTCCTAATCATTTATTGGGCCGTAAATTGAGTTTTCACTTGTATTTGGCCCAAAATCATATCGGGCCCAAGAAGAGGAGTTATGGCAAGTTTACTTATTTCTTGCCCATCAAGTATCATCACCTATAAATAGGGAGTTATTCTCAACTTATCACTCCTATGCTCTCTCTTACATATCACACTCGATTATCTCTCGATAAACACTGACTTGATCGTCGGAGCTTCTACGCCGGGAAACCCCTCCCGGCGTTGCAGGTACCCCTCCGGCGGAATCCCCGACGAGCTATCATCCAAAATATCTTCCAAGGATCCTACGTCATCGTCTTGGTTGTTTTGGAGCAAATCAAGTTCACACTCGATAGACCGGATATCCGAGTTGCCAGAAGAAATCTTGCAAAGAATACTGTATTTCCTCTCCCAAAAAGAGTCTGTTCGTACCTCCGTCTTGTCGAAATCATGGCGTAATATTTGGTGTACTCGCCCCAATCTCGATTTTTCAGACAACAACTTCAAAGGAAAGAAACAAGAATTTATATCCCTTATCAACAATAGTTTACAACGATATCGCGACCAAAAGCTATGCTTAGAGGAATTCGGGCTTTATATATCGTCAGATGATTCGGATCGCAAATCGATTTTGCTCCTCGAAAAATGGATCCGAACACTAAAAAGTATGGGTATTGTGAAGTTTTGTCTTTCTATTTGTTTGAAACAGAGTTCGGGACTTATTCATCTGCCCTCTGTAGTCTTCGAAGTAGCCGAACCGCTACAAGATTTGCATGTCGAAAAATTCACGTCGGACCAAAAGTCTTATCAAAGGACGGTACTCTCTAAGCATCCGAAAGAAGTTCGTCTACAAAAAGTCTACATTGAGGACGACAATTTTCGGATGATAATCGCAAGCTGTCCTTCGGTTGAAACTTTGTTCGTCAGAGCATGCGAGGGGTTAAGAAATATTGAGGCCAATAATCTTGTTCATCTAAACAAGTTCATTTTTTCACCTTATAAGGTGCCCTTGGCATAAGAGGAACTTTGTAGCATCGAAATAAATCCCCCATCTCTTAAAAGCATCGACGTTACTTACGGTAATCTTAGGTTCGAAAGAGGAGTTGATTTTTGTAATCTGAGTGAATTACATATAACTGGTGTGGAACTGTCATGGGACAACTTGTCGTCGTGTAAATTGCCGAGCCTCGAAAGGTTGATCATTGTCGGTCGCCTTCGGTCCAAGGAAATCAACCTATTTGTCGATGCACCGAAAATAACCTATTTTGCATATAGTGGAGATTTTATCCTATCGATCTCGTTTGCAACAACTACTTCGAAAGAGTGGATCTCGGTTATAGGCCTAACTATGCATCCGAATGGTGTTCCCTCTTCGTGGCTCCACAAGCTAAAAGAACTGCTCGACTCATTAAGCCAATCAAAAGTTTCTCTTCGTATTTCTATCAGTCGTGAGTATCAGATGAATGACGACATAATTCAAGAAAACATTAACCTGATACAAGAAAATTGTTGCGATAAATATTTTGTGGTGGAGAGATTGAGTTTGAGTTGCCACTTGTGTTCCTATTCATCTGTTTTAAAAGGTGTTTTTAGCATTGGTCGTCCAAGAAAAATCTGTTTGTCCGGCCTCATGAACTCGGAGACAATGGCTATCGAGTGTGTGTGGAATTTTCTAATGCAGAGAGAAAGTGGAGAACAAGGTGATCAGTGCAGGAAGTTTTGGGAAAGAGATTTAGAAGAAGTAAGCATGGAGATTATTGGGAAAAATCGTGAAGGATGGCATTCGATAACTCTGTCAGAATTTCTAAACCATCAAGAAATCGGATCGAGTATTCGCTTTACATTGAAATGGAGCAATGGGGAAATCTGAAGTCTTTCTTTTTGTTGATTAAAATTTAAAACATAGTTTTACCTGCTTCGTCCTAAAGTTTATTTTGTTTCTGCTTGTTTGGCTTCGTTTTCTCATTCATTTGTTTACAAGAATACTCTTTATTAACTATTTTATTTGCATATCGTCAGTTATCAAAATTAGATAGAGATATAAGAAATACGGGGGTTTTCCATTCCACACGGGCTCCAATTTTTGGGTGTATAATATGTAATAAGCGAACACTGAGTTTTAAATGCTTAACCCGGTTTGGTTCAGGTTTACCTATATGTCGATCGGCAGTTTAACCATTAAATAAAAAGCCGGCGTTTAACCGGCTAAATCGGCCGATAATGTGGAATGGGCATCCTCTCTCCTTGAGAGAGCTTTTAATTTGGAGATGAGTTCTACCCAAATCTATTTAACATCTGCCAATTAGTCCACTTTCCCTCCATTTTACCCGCCAAATAAGAGTAAGAGGTAAAGTGATATCGAGTCAAAGTACAAGAAGGAAGTGGAATTTACCCATTATAATATGTAATTTTTTTAAAGACTTTAATTTATGCTATTTTAAGAAAGGAAAAAAAAGGTATAATTATTTACTGAATTTTGTTCTATTACTCCACAAATAATTCTATAAAAATACTTGCGTAAAATAAATAAGGACGAATTATTTATACGGCTCAAAATCTATCTCCAAAATGAACGAAAAAGCCGCCTTTGTTGGAATTGTGATCAACGGCATACTCTGCTCTCACATTGCCGATTTTGACCCCAGCGCCGTACGATGAACCGTGGCCATTTCGCATGTACGACTTTGTAGGGTTTCCTTCGACTGATACCGAGCTCCCCAAATCGTTACCGTGTTCTGCAAATGCATAAGCATATGCACTTCCTTTAACTGGTACTCTTATCTCAGCAGCTAACTGCACCACATTAATTAATTCTCCACCAATCAGTTGTATTCAAAACACATTTTATAGCGCAATATAAGTAAAAATTAGTTTATTGCAATTAGTACCACTGTATTATATCGAATCGCTGAAAAACTATCCCACGTTATTTTATTGCCAAAAAAAAACCCCTACGATTTAAATTTTTTTTAGCAATTAGAACCTATTTTGGGAGTTGTGTGCTAAAACCAATTGAGTCATGGGGGGGTTTTGTCACATATGGTAGTTTTTTTAGCAATTCGATATAACACAGGAGTACTAATTGCAATAACTTATTGGATATTATTACAATATATTATTTCGTACCTCGAGTTTGTTTCTTGACGCCCCAATCTCTCCAACGCTGTATCCCCTTACAGAAGTTGGTCCGCCGATGGTGAAAGCTTCATGATTTGGAAGATCTCCGACACAACCGCCGTACATGCCGTGGAGGACTAAAACTGGCGGCGGCGCTTTGCCTTTGCCTTCCTCAACTTTCATTAGCGGGAAGAATCTTGTCGTAGATATTTTGTGACGGTTGAAAAATGCAAACTTACTACCAATGCCGAGCCCTTGATCTACCTGCACATTTCAAACACAATAATTTGTATGGTACAAAAAAAAAATATCACTAGACATAGTAGAATTTAATTTACTCTATTTAATTATAGTGCCCCCAAGCTCATAACAGACATTTCTCAAATCCCTATTATTTTATAATTTTTCGTGTATGGTAGTATTATCGGGCTCTTAGAAAAGTTTTAATGCATTCTGCCTCTGCGGACTTAACTTAAAGTCTTGGCTCAGCTACGAGCATTTGATATCTTGCACTATACAAAAAATCAGATGTGCATTTGATAATGTAGAGTTAATTATCAATGGTCGAACACGAAATTAAAAAAAAAGGGAGACGAAAACGAAACCTGAAAAATATCCCTCGTGCCAACTAATGCGCCGTTGAGAAATCTAGTATTGTCTCGTGTTAGATTAGCTTGTAAGAAGGCCATACGATCAACCCCCGTTCCGCTCAAAGTCGTTGGAGGTCCGTTTGCTATAACTTCTCCATTATACGACACCGTATTGCCCATTCCCACAATATCACCTCCTTCGTCTCGTGTTTTTACCTCTTCCATCACTAGTCCATAGCTGAATTTGCTCTGCCTGCTATAATCCTTTTTTTTTTTAAACGACAAAAACAAAAACTTCAGCCCCGTTTTTTCGTCAAGATCAAAATCTGACGAACTAACTACATTATATATAAACGTTGTTACAAGATTTGATTACCTCAGTGATGGTGGCCTTAATCCCGTCCCTACATACCCATATCGGGCTGTTTGAAACCCCTGGCCCGCCCGTGAAAACGGGGCTGACTTTTTTAGTATTGAAGCACCCCGCCTTGAAAGTTCGATTCCTTGGGTCATCTATCCCGTCTAAGTATGGGTGGGTGTAGTCAAAGTTATAACTAATATCGTCATGTCATATGAAAAAATACAATATTAGCAAAATCGAAGTAATTTCAATACAAGTGAATCGTGTAAGATTATCGTAATCTTATTAGAGCCTTTTAATTGTATCGTTCTACTAGAAATTTCTACATATGCTCAAATTTTGAACATGCCCGAAAAGTTATTGAATTAACCGAACACAAAATAAAACTCAACATTAGGAGAATTGATACATAACCTTTAACATTAAATTTGAATTAAAAAAAAATGTATAACAAAAATAACAATCTTAATTTAGTTGGAAGATTTGGAGGGAAAAGTCGCCTTGAAAGTTCGATTCCTTGGGTCATCTATCCCGTCTAAGTATGGGTGGGTGTAGTCAAAGTTATAACTAATATCGTCATGTCATATGAAAAAATACAATATTAGCAAAATCGAAGTAATTTCAATACAAGTGAATCGTGTAAGATTATCGTAATCTTATTAGAGCCTTTTAATTGTATCGTTCTACTAGAAATTTCTACATATGCTCAAATTTTGAACATGCCCGAAAAGTTATTGAATTAACCGAACACAAAATAAAACTCAACATTAGGAGAATTGATACATAACCTTTAACATTAAATTTGAATTAAAAAAAAATGTATAACAAAAATAACAATCTTAATTTAGTTGGAAGATTTGGAGGGAAAAGTCACCTCTGGACTGAAGAGGTTGCCGAGGGTGATTGCACCTTGTAATGACCGATTTAGCCCTTTGATATTCCGATAGCCGAACGACACAGTTGCACCGGGCTGTATAGATGCCTGATCATTCATTGCATCAATAATGAAATTAATCAGCAACAAATAGTAAATGGTAAACGATGTGTATACGATATAACTAATTCACTAATCCAAATACGAAGCAATTTTTTTTTTGTTTTTTTTTTTTTTTTACCAGTGTTGGTCGGCTGTTACGGCCCGGTACAATACTCCATTCCGTACTAACATCGGACCACTTTTGTTGTAGTTCTTGCAATGCGAATTGAGCAGAGATGCCTCCGTTATTTTTCTCGTCCGATCCATAACCCCTACTTATAGAAGAGAAAATATTGAGAGATCCAAGGTTTTGCATAGCTTCCTCAAACGCCCTTCTGTTATAAACATTGCCTACCGCAACCTGTAAAACGCAATCAATATATGTAAATTATATTAACAACACATTATATGTAACTATTTAACAACACAAGCACAGTATATTACACACACCCACCATTTGGCAAGGATGAACTCCACCTCAATTAATTTTTTGTCCATTATATTATATGTATAATTTTGTTTACCCAATCTATTTTTATTATTAAAACTACAGAAAATCCAAATTAATGCCAAAACAAAAAAAAAAATCCTAAAATATTTCTTTTCTTTTTTTCTTTATGCAAATTAAAATCCTAATTTTTTTTGGACCACTACTTATTCGCGCTTATAAATTTAAGATTTAAGCACTCTCTCTAACAAATTTTTGGACTTGTTGCTTTTACGCGCACATGGCGAATCTAACCCATGGCTAGCTGGAAGACTCAAGCCCCCCTCAATTACTATTTTTTCTATTATATTATACCTATATTATTATTTAGCTCACCTGATTTTTATTATTTATTCCACCTAAAATTCAAAATATGTAAAAAAAGTTCTTAAATTTTTTCTCCTCCTATTCATTTTTTACTGAGGGCGCTGCCCCCAAACCCCTGCTAAGCCCACCCTATAAACAATTCTTGGACTCGTCACTATACTAGCATGACTTTGAGTAGAATGTCTATGACACTACTAAGTCTATAACTACTACAAGCCCTAAAAAAAAAAAAAAAAAAAAAAAAAGAGTTGAAAATTGTACCTCCTTAGGAAGTACTCTCTTGATAAGAGCAATATCGGTATTTCCTTCACAAACAATCCCCAACTTGTGTTGAAACACAATCCCAAGCTTAGTTATATCCCCTTCAACCATCTCTACAACAATATCTCCGCCGTGATTGTTTTCGAGATTATTATGATTTATGACGAACGCGCCATGGTACCCGTTGTCGTGGTACCACTTTTGTATTTTCTTCAGTACCCTTCGTAAGAGGCTCGCTCTCAAACATGTTGTCTGCATGAGCATCCCCCGAATCTCACCCTCGACTTCTTTCGGCAAGATGCACTCTCTGCCGCCGTTGATTCTCCTCTTATACTTTTCGTTCTCCCTCCTCATCAACTCAACTTGTTCCTTCGCCGTCATGTTGGGGTCGATCTCGACGGGCTGTTCGTCAGGGATCAACCCTATGCTGACGCACCTTATTCGCGATTTGGACGGGTACACCGTCTCTTCGAAGGGTATGTTGACGTCGACCGAGCCGTCGGGGTTCGTTTTGAAGTCAAAGTCGATTTTGTCGAAATAGGGTGAGGATGAGAGGGACTCCAGCTCTTGAATTAGGGTTTGCTTTGTGTAGACGCCGCCGGGCTGGAGGCTGACCATGTCGGAGAAGGACTCCTCCGCGCCTGTGGCGGCGGCGCGTGTGCGGGGGTTGAGGAAATTTATTCTGGAGACTTTGTACTTTTTGTACCCGCTCAGCCTTTTTAGCTGCACCACCACGCCGGCCTCTAGGCCGTGGGAATCCCATGGTCGGGATTTGTCTTCTAGCGCCAGCGCCGGTGGGCAGAAAATATTGGACGGTGCGTTTTCTTTGTGGTTTCTCTCTCCTCCGCCGCCGCCGCTGCGGTGGCTGTTGAAGATGAGGGAGCCGAACCCTTGGAAGAATTTGATGACGCCGTGTAAAGGATCGAAAGGCGGGTGTTTTTGCGAATTAGAATTATTTGGCGCCATCGAATGGCCGGAGGAGAAGGGAGCTGCCGCCGGTTCTGTAGAGGATGGTGTTTGGAGGGGAAGCGGCGGAGTAGTGGTGGCGGTAGAAAGAGAGAGAGAGGGATTGTTTCTTAAAGAGCAAGCACAAAATTTATTTAAGTATCTATCAAAATCAAATTGTGTAAAGTATGCCATAAAAGAGTCCATAACCTTTAGAATCTTAAAATTGCCATACATTGTTAATTATCCCAAGTAATTCTATGCAAGGAAAACCAATTACCATATTTTCTTTTTATTTTTATTTGATTGATAGTGAGACGTGGCCACAATCCAGGTAGTTAGAATGACTAGGATTATTAAAATTAAAGTCTTCCGCTGATTTTATTATTTTTTCACCAAATTCCATTTTTTATGGTGAAAAAATGAATTTATCTTCTGTTAGTAGCACACTATTTTGGAATCAGTTTTTGTGAAAATTTAGTGTTTTTGGTCTTCCATGCATTTCACCATTTAGCCCAAATAACAAAATTATAATAATATTTTACTATTTTTTTATTTTTGTTTTTGTAATGAAGGAACCCGCAACAAATTATATAGGTGCACTGAGTAAATCTACACTGTCGTATAACAGCTTGAAAACTATACGAAATACGTAAATCACACTAGGCTAACCATGTGTGACAAGCTCCACCTAGTGACCATTGGCAAGGCGATTCGAACTTGAGTCAATTGACACGGGTTCACTTTCTCCAATCGTTACCATCCTAGGGGTGGTAAACGAGCCGAACCGGTTCGAACTCGAGCTCGGGTTTTTCGAGCTCGAGCTCGAGCCCAAATATAGTTGTTCAGCAACTCGCGAGCTGGTGTCTATTTTTTTTTTTTACATATTATTATTACATATTATTATTATTATTATTATTATTATTATTATTATTATTATTATTATTATTATTATTATTATTATTATTATTATTATTATTATTATTATTATTATTATTATTATTATTATTATTATTATTATTATTATTATTATTATTATTATTATTATTATTATTATTATTATTATTATTATTATTATTATTATTATTATTATTATTATTATTATTATTATTATTCTTCTTCTTCTTCTTCTTCTTCTTCTTCTTCTTCTTCTTCTTCTTCTTCTTCTTCTTCTTCTTCTTTTTGATCATAGCTCGAGGTCGAGCTCTTTTGAAGAAGAGGAGATTGATAAGGAACGTCAAATTGGATTCGAATTGGAAAATAACTATTTAATTCGTAGAAGAGTTATTAATGGGCATCGGTGGAGATACCGAAAGAAATTATGGAAAAATAAGGGTTTTCAACGAACTCAAATTGTATTTGAGTACCAAACGAACTCTATCTCAAGTAAAACGGCGCAAGGAACAAAACTCATGAGCAAGCTCATGAATCACGTCAAATTTCAGCAATCCAACGTCGTTTGGACTCCTAAAAGTTCGTTTTAGCTATTTTAGGTCAGTTTTAGAAAATTAATATCAAATCATAGAAAAATCGTATTAGGATTCCATAAATTGGATTGTTCCCAAAATTACAAGATCTACTAGAGTTAGGATTTAACTCGTTTTTGCCTTTTTTTTAGTAATTTTTAGTATTTTCTTAGTTTATTAGGGTTTTCAGTTTTTTAGTATAAATAGCTGCCTTAGGACTTTATTTTGAGAAGAATTTCGAATTTTAATAAAATCTTTAGAGTTTTCTCTATTTTTCTGGTGGATTCCAGAGTTTTCGATGGATTCCGAATGCTATTTTGTTCTATAGGATTAATTCATAGAAATTAATTATTTACCGTGCTTCCGTTCTGCGTCAGTTATCTACTATTGTAATAATACTCTAAACACAATAATATTAATGTGGTTGACGCTAGATTACTGTTATTACAGTAATATTACTGTCAGCCACAGTAATATTAATTCTTTTAGCTATTTCTTATGTTTACCTTTGTTGAACGGTCAACATATTAATATTACTCTATTACACAATAATAACTTTTGTTGTGTTAATATTATTGTGCTAAAGATTAATAAAATAATATTATTGTGTTAAACTGTAGTATAGTTAATATTAATGTGTTTCACAGTTGATATAGTTAATATGACTGTCAATCACAACCATATTGATGTTTAAACGGGGAAAAAAGATGTTAAAGAAAAATAAATAAATAAAAATACCGAAAAAGTCAACGCCGGAGAATGGTAGAAAAATCAGGAAAATAAAAAAAAACGTCAACGCCGGAGACCGGCGGTTTACAACGGCGACGGACGAAATTATACTCAAATTTGAGTTTTGGGTCAAAATTGAATAGTTTGTGAAATTTGGGGCAAATTGAAGTTAAATAAAATTAAAGGATGAAATTGGAGTATATTAAAATGTGAGGGGTTATTTTAGTCTTTTACACATCTCTAGACAATGTGTGGACTTTTTTGTAAAAAGAAATTTTTATCTGAACCCCTTTATGAATAAGTGTCCCTTTATAGGCTTATTTATAATGTGCCCATGTATTAATGTTGGAGATATTGAAAATCAAGGGAGTTGATTGTTTGAAAATATCATAAGAAAATTATGGTAAATATCGATATTTGGTGAGTTAATTATTTGAAACAACTATATTAGGGCAAATTACGAAAAACCCCTCATGTTTGAGTAATTACAACTACCCTATCAGTTATGCATTATCTTCCACATCCATCTTTATGGTGTCAAATTTACCTATTGAAGGATGAGTTTTTTCGTTAAAAAAGTAAAAAGCTGAGGGATAATTGTAATTATCCAAACAAGAGGGGGGGGGGGGGGGGGGTTTGTAATTTGACCTTAACTAAGGGGTGGCCGTAATTTGAATTTGCCCATATTATTATTACGATTATTACGATTTTTACATTAGAAAATAAAATAAAATAATGATAATAAAAAGATAAATTTAGGAATTTATATACAATAGTCATGAATATATGTGTAAAATTACATTATTATTATTATTATTATTATTATTATTATTATTATTATTATTATTATTATTATTATTATTATTATTATTATTATTATTATTATTATTATTATTATTATTATTATTATTATTATTATTATTATTATTATTATTATTATTATTATTATTATTATTATTATTATTATTATTATTATTATTATTATTATTATTATTATTATTATTATTATTATTATTATTATTATTATTATTATTATTATTATTATTATTATTATTATTATTATTATTATTATTATTATTATTATTATTATTATTATTATTATTATTATTATTATTATTATTATTATTATTATTATTATTATTATTATTATTATTATTATTATTATTATTATTATTATTATTATTATTATTATTATTATTATTATTATTATTATTATTATTATTATTATTATTATTATTATTATTATTATTATTATTATTATTATTATTATTATTATTATTATTATTATTATTATTATTATTATTATTATTATTATTATTATTATTATTATTATTATTATTATTATTATTATTATTATTATTATTATTATTATTATTATTATTATTATTATTATTATTATTATTATTATTATTATTATTATTATTATTATTATTATTATTATTATTATTATTATTATTATTATTATTATTATTATTATTATTATTATTATTATTATTATTATTATTATTATTATTATTATTATTATTATTATTATTATTATTATTATTATTATTATTATTATTACAACATTGTTATTATTATTATTATTATTACAACAACAAAATAAATACCCAATCATGTGTCCTTCTTCCTTCAACAATTGTAGTTTGTTGTTGTTACAAGCAAATTAAGATTATATTGCTTGGATAACTCTCTTATATTAAATCTAAGGCGCTTCTCCGGAACAAAGTAGAAAAAACACAAAAACAAGACAGTGTATTCCTAACGATGGTTGAGGACCCACATAATTTTCTTTTTGCTACGATATAAAGTACCTCAATGGTGATATTTACTCCAAAAAACAATAGCGATATGAAAAATATCAATTAGATGAAACCATTATTCTACTAATGATATCCTACATGGAATAATTAGTAAACATCTCAAATAACGAAATCCATGGATTCTCTTAATCCTTTGTCATTAGATATTGCATCAATCCATCTTGAAAAAATCTGTCAATATCTCAAATGTGTAAATAATAAGACCAAATAAAAAAAGATTGCCTGATGTGTTAGTATGAAGAACAAGTTTTAAATGGAACAAACTTATTGGCCTCAACAACCTGACAAATAAAATAAAATATGACATAAATTATGTCACCAATTTGTAGTTGTCATGCTACAAATAGTTGTTACTATCATATTAAATCACAAGAGATTCTTGGTCACAAGCTATTGTCACGACACAGCTGCAAGTCGTTGTTTTCAGTAAAGAATCAAAACGTTGAACAAAAAAATTCATCCGAAGAAAACGCCGCCCACATGAACTGCAAACTGTACTATCTTTTTGTAAATGTTATCGAATTTTGAGAGAGAGAGAGAGAGAGTTGAAAATGATTTTTGCTGCTGTAGTTTCCCTTAAGCAAACAATCGAGCGCATTCTTTTGCTCCCACCCAAATCCAAGATTCTTCTTCCCAAAGCAGACAAAGAAGATCCGCAATCAGTCCTCCACAAAGCAGCCGCAGCAAGAGAGTAGACGCTTTCGAGAGACAAATCAAAGACGCGGTGCATAAACTCGAAGATCTCATCGACTTCCATATATCAGATTAATTTCTTTCAGCATCCGATGACGGTTTGACTTTCGTCTTTTCTCAGCAACTACTCGAGTTCGGACAAGAAGTTAGTTCATTCACCAACAAAATATTGAAGACAAAGGAAGAGTACGACATTAACAGACAAAACCAACAACAGAGCGATTCTTCTGCTTCAGAAACCACCCTATCAAGAATTGTTGATTATGGTGGGACGAAGAAGAAAAAGATCGTGGGATTGGGTAAGGAACTGAGGGAACTAAAACATTGGGTTTTGTCGGACACATACGGACGTTGCTCTACGATGTTAATTGTCGGTATGGCTGGCATTGGTAAGACTATTGTGCTCAAACAAGTTTACGACGATCCAGAAGTCATAGATCATTTTGATCGACGTTTATTTGTGACGCTCGGCCTCCATTATCAGTTGAAAGAAACTCTGCTACTTGTGCTTGATCAACTCAAAGCTGATAATGAAGATATTCGTGAAGATTCTTTATCCAAGCTTGTATACCAGATTTTACTCGGCAAGAGGTATCTCATAGTGTTAGATGACGTATGGAATACACACATCAGGGAAGAACTCAAACACTATCTTCCAGATGAGGTGAACCAAAGCCGTATATTCATTACATCTAGGATGCGAGACTTCAATGAACTATTTATCGAGATACCATTGTTGAATGACGCTGAAAGTGGGAATCTACTTCGAGATTTAGTATTCACTACTACTGGAGGGTCGTGCAGTCCTCAACTTGAGAAGATCGGTAAGGATATCGCCAAGAAATGCGAAGGGCTCCCTCTGGCAATTATCGAGGTCGGAAAGCTCCTGCGTAAAAAAGAGAAGACGGTCGACGAATGGCAATTCATAGCAGACAAAGAAGATCCACTCACCATCAAATCAGATGACAACACACCCCTCTCATATGCACTACTTTTGAGTTACACGATGTTGCCCCAATACGTAAAGGTATGCTTTCTGTATGAGTGTCTTCCCAAAAGGATACGAGATTTCTCGCTCGAAGCTCACCAAATTGTGGGTTGCCGAGGGCTTTCTTGAACCACAAAAGAATAAGTGCTTAGAAGAAACGGCCGACGAGTGCTTGAACGAACTTATTTCTCAGAGTGTTGTTTTGAAGAAGAGGCGGGGGTCTAAAGGTAAAAGGACAACTAAAACATGCAAACTGCATTTCACTTTTCGGAATCCGTACGTTAATGAAGCCAAGAGTGAGAACTTTTTCCACGTCATAAACAAGTACCCCGACAGTTTTCCAGAGGGTATAGATAGCCAGCGGAGGTTGTGCGCACACAACAACATTGTACTTGGTTTCGAACAAGCCCATATCTGGATGGAATCAGTTCCAGTTCCAGGTGTACGTTCTCTTCTTTGTAACGGTCCAAAGCAACAATATCCAATAAGGTTGTACTTGCCTTTTCGTTTGCTCAAGGTGTTGGGTTTCGGGCACGTGTACGCAGCGGAAAACAAAAAATTTATGCGATTTAAACGACTTTAAAGCACATAAGCACATGCCCGACAAATTAAAATCAATTAATTGCGTACCTTTGCGCTTCCAGCGAAATTAAAAACAACAAACATGCTAAAATGTTTAACTGAATTTAAACCAATTGACATGCTCGCGTTTAAACCAATTAACATGCTTGCAACGATTAAAACGATTACATATAATCACATAAAATCATACGAAAGCAAACATGAACATTAAGTTTAAACGTGAACGAATCGAAACAAAGGATTCGTGTGTTTACCTCTTGAAGCGTGAGGTAGGAGCGCTAAGCAAGTCGAGATTGCTACGGAAACCAATCCGTACAATCGGGGCAGCAGCGGTGCAGCAACAGCAACGGCGAGATGGCACGGCGGCGCGTGTATCTCACGCGCGGTCTTCGGGGCGGCGCGTGGGTCGCGTGCGTCGTCGGCTTGAGGGCTGTTCCTCGATTCTTCGATCTTCCTCCTCTCGGATTTCACCTCGTATACTTCGATCTACTAAAACGTGGCACTAGACACGAAGTAGTTAGAATAAAACGGAAGAAACGAAAAGAGGAAAAGATTACCGAAAGGGATCGGCCAACGGAGGGCCGATTCCGGTGATTCTCCAGCGACGACGGCGCGGTGGCCGAGGAGAGAGGGCCGAGAGAGAGAGGGTGTGAGCGGCTAGGGTTAGGGTTTTTTTTTTGTGTTTTTGTGCAAGACCTATAAATCAAGTATTTATATGTCTTGCATAAAACCCTAGCGGGCTTAAGTTGGACCGGGCCCAACAGCTTAAGTCCGTTAGTACTTTTACTTGCTCGTCTCTCTTAATTCAATGACCGAAAAAAATTGCAACAATTACATTTTCGGAATCATTATAATTTCCTCGTCATTACGAGTGCCATCTCTCATTTTCCAACTTTCCAAAAGTGGAAACCCTAGTTCAGTGCACTTTCTAAATTTGGAAACTTCCCGATTTAGAAAGTTCACTAATACGTTCGCCTATTCTTTTCCTTTTCTTATTCTCATTCATAATTCCAAATTACGAATGTTGGACCCAATCTTATTGACTTCCAATCATGCAAAGATAAACTATTTTATCTCTGACCGTTTATTCAAAGATCTCATGTGCACGAGCAGTGTGACCCTCGATGGTTCAGGTGTAAGCTAGCCGTGGGCCCACAACCCTTTGTGGTCAAAACTCGTCCCTTAGAGTTACGATTAAGATGAAGCTCGTTTCACCTTAATCACCCAACGAATCAAGATTGGCGTCTAGCAACTACGCGTCATGATTCCCTAGATACAAATGAAGTGCCTGCAAGAACCTTCAGATATAGTTAACGTACAGTAAAGTCCCTTCGATTAATATGTCCCGATCGAACTAGAGGCATTGGTTCATCGAGACCTCTTTATATGTTCGATGACGATGCGATCGTTCCAAGTGTTGTAATCGTCACGTGCATGACTTAGAGAATCGAATTCTCTAATCATCACTCAGTCAGCTCTGGCCAGAGACTTAGAATGATTACAAACTTTTAGAACACACAGGACATCCAAGACTATTCTAGCGATCGAATCCCCGACTACAATGCACAGACCTCCCACTAGATTTCGGACTGCATGAACACTGGCCCTTGGGATGGTCCTCGGTGGAACTCAGGGACAGGTCACGATAGAGCTGGTCCTCTAGTGAAGTCACGGTGATGTCTAGGTCATAATGACTAATGGTGTACAACTATACCACAGATATCTCTACTCGATTATTGGGAACCACTTAGAGATTTCTAGGGTGAGGGAGTTCAGTGAACTCGTCAACTTACGAGCACCCACTTATGTATGCCGATATCACAATACCGTTTACTGATGAGATGCAGTACACATACACTAAGTGCTAGTCTTAATGGGAAAGGCCGATATCCTCATTAGTGGCGTAACCCTTCGACTAGGAACACGTTTGACAGTTATAATACTTGAGTAAATATCTCACGATCCTAACGATCAATTACTAGTACTTGTAATAACTGTAAGGACTATATCTATGCTTGTGACAAAGGGACAAAGATATAGAATGCCAAGGTGTTTTATCATTAATACGAATAAAGGTTCGTTTATTACAATAATAAATACGAAAGACCACAGCCACATGTTGGCTTGTTGGTCACCTACTCTAACACAAGGTACTAGACGCCGTTTCGATGCGGTTTTACGAATTCCCACATCAAGTAGTAGAACTATTTCATTTGAGGTACTTGGCAGTAACATCCAATGGGAAGATCCCAGCTTCCATATCACGTCTTTGGAACCTCGAAGTCTTCATTATCCATCAGCATCATCATAGGATAATCAAATCGTCGAATTCTCCTGTTTATTTGCCTGTAGAGATTTGGAAGCTGCATAAACTCAAACACCTGAAGTGCATGGGATTCGACCTGCCAGATCCAAACAATGATGATTCTCTTATCCTGGAGAAGCTTTTAACACTTTCAGGTGTTAGCGCTCATAGTTGCACCAAAAGAGTTCTTACGGCAATGGAGTGGGAAATGTGGCGCGACGACTGGGTCGTGTTATTCGCCAGCCTGGAATTCCTGCTGATGGAAGATTTAGATATACGGCAATGGAGAGTGCAATCTTACCATTTCCCCAAGATGAAGCGGTTGATCATACGCCACTGCTACAGATTGACGGAGATCCCCATTTTTGAGCTTCACTATTCACTGAAAATCGAGGTCGATGGTTGCTCCCCATTGGTCACTCAACACTTGCTATCTAAGCATAAGCTCAACAACCGATGGGTACGGTTTATATTGATATTCGGGTCAATTTTTCAGGTGATGGTGATGATGATGATGATGATGATAAGAAACCCCAATCCTGAATCTCAGAAAACACATTTTGTCTCTCACGTTTCAATAATTTGACGTTTTTTATCATTTCGGTCAATTTACCGTTAGTATGTCAATTAAGTCATTGATGTGCACATGCTTGATTATGTTAGTTTTAGCGGAAAATTGACATAAATAAGTAAAAATGTTGAATTTTTGAAACATGAGAGACCAAATGTATTTTTTGTAAATATAGAGGACCGAATATGAAATCGATGCAAACTTCAATGACGAAAACAGTATTTTTCCCAATCTTTTATTTATGAATAAATTATATCGTCACTTTTATTTTGTTGAGAAATTCAAATCATGTTACAAATTAGGGGAGGGAGGAGAATTCGAACCCTAGACCTTTACTCTAATAGTAGAGGCTAGGAACCAACGCTCCCAATAAAAGATTAATGAATCATCAGTTTAACCTTTTCATTTTTCAATTATCCCCCAATTTTTCGATTTTTCTAGGAGTTTTTCGCATAAAGATTTGAGGTGAATACCTTCTGTTTCGGCCAAACTCAACATAAATTCAAATTCTGGAAAACATTTATGATCAAGTATATGTTCCGCATGTTTGTCGAGAAATAAAGAAAGAAAAAAACCCTACTAAAACACGTGGGAATATAATGGAACGCACACAATTTCGACGAAAATTTCCCAAAAAATAGCCAATTTGGTGATCGGTGCTCCAAGTGAAGTCGCCTTCGTTCTTGTCGACCTCGTAACAACTTGTTTTTCACTTGAATATGTTGCAAATAGTATACACACCCTCTCTTGTGTTGATTTTTATTACATCCAAAAATATGTAATACTTCATAGGTAGTCAATGTTTTTCTTTCATAACTTGCGTTTTAATACACAATTTCGATATCCGTAAAGCTTCTGCTTTCGTCGCTTTGAAGGTTGACAGTCAACAGTCCATCCTCACAACTGTAAGTGAAGTTCTCTTCTTTGTTGTCTACCTTACAACAACTCAGTTTATCGCTCGAATATGCTCTGCATACTTGTTGGGTGGTAAATACCTTACACGCAAGTGCACGTATCGCAAACAAGTAGTAAAAGTGGACTCGTGAGAGTCGGATGTCGATCCCACAGGGAATACTCAAATTATCTAATCCTAAGTACCAAATTCTAACAATTATGATTTTTATCCAGCCTACGCAAAATTGTCAAATTTAATCAACTAAATAATTAAGCTAATTATGAAAGCAAATTAACACGAGAAAATATCAATAAAAACGGACCTAGGATTTTATCTTCCCCGTATGCAAGAATTGCTCACCCAAAACCCCTCAATTATGAAATATATGATTCATAATTATTAACCCGAGACACTAATTTACTCATAACCCGCTGTCACGTGTATTATGAGTCTATTATTCATAAAGGGTTCACTATATGTCTATGCAAACAAATTATGAATAAAGCATTAACTAACAAGTCTCATAAATGGCTACCTAAGGTGATATATGTATGTCCACGACACCACATGAAATTGACACACTCATCCGGTGAAAACTACTCGAAGGTTCTTATACTTACCACGTGCCAAAAATAGGTATTCGTTAATGACTTATTTGTAAAGTGGTCCTTTACATAAGTTGTCAGGGAAGAAAATAAGAAAATAAATATTGTAATTCTAGCTTTTAAAGAGTTGTGAGTAATTGAAACTAATCCGAAAATATTAATTTGAACCGATTAACACCTTCATCATCTTATATTGCTGAATATAAATTTACTGTACCGTACGACTCCATAAAAAATAAGGAAGATTTTCTGATTCATTGAGAATATTTTATTAGGGCTGAAAATATTTTATTGGTCGTAAAACATGAAAAGGACAAAAACAGAAAACAGTTCTGATACGGACCAAATTGTCCTCATGGGGTTTCCTAATCATTTATTGGGCCGTAAATTGAGTTTTCACTTGTATTTGGCCCAAAATCATATCGGGCCCAAGAAGAGGAGTTATGGCAAGTTTACTTATTTCTTGCCCATCAAGTATCATCACCTATAAATAGGGAGTTATTCTCAACTTATCACTCCTATGCTCTCTCTTACATATCACACTCGATTATCTCTCGATAAACACTGACTTGATCGTCGGAGCTTCTATGCCGGGAAACCCCTCCCGGCGTTGCAGGTACCCCTCCGACAGAATCCCCGACGAGCTATCATCCAAAATATCTTCCAAGGATCCTACGTCGTCGTCTTGGTTATTTTGGTGAAAATCAAGTGGCGCCGTCTGTGGGAAAGATCTCGAGCTAAGACGTGAGATGATTTGATTTTTTGGATCTTCCCCATGAGGTTGGAGATAATGAGCTGCAATATTGAAGAAGAACGGTTCACTGTATTTCTTGGGGAGTTTTTTAACGGGGAACCAAGAAAGGGGCTCAAATCTTGTGCTTGGAATCCAGATCTGATGAATCGATGAAGTACAAAGAGGAGAATCCACATCTGATGAATCGATCAAAATCTAGAGAGAAAAAGAAATCAGAGTAGATTCACGAGGTAAATAACATGAAACGAGTCCAAATCTTGAATCAAGAGCTTGACGAACCCGAGGTGGGAAAAGAACTGAGAGAAACAACAGTCAACCCCGTCTCAGTGTTCGTCGATCCATGTCCACCGAGCTAAGTCTCGCCGATCTCGTCTGACGAGATCGAATCTCGCAAAACCTGGATCTGCTGAGCCATCCCTCGCCAAACCTATGCTCGCCTGTCGAACGCCTGCCGAGCTGAATTTCGCAGGCTCATCACCTCGAAATCCGATTCTCTTCTCCTCGCCGAAGCCCAGAGCGGCCAATTGAGCAATGAGCTCGGTCAATTTTTTTCTTTCGTTCGGGCCAGTGCGCCCCCACCCGAAGGCTCCGCCTCTCCAGATCTGACCGTCTAAGGCTGTCACCCGAAAGAAAGGAGATGTCAATTTGGAATCAGATCTGAAATCAATTTGGCAAAAATCTCCACGAGAGCACCACAAGTGACAAGAGCTGTTGTCCGTAAACTCTTTCAGCGAGGGAAGTTCGAGCTTTTCTGACGAAGCCTAGTCCTAGGGGCATTCTTGTGAGGCAGTGCCACCCTAGTTCTCTTGACTTTGGGTTGAAGCAACTGGCATGTTTTTGTTCGGAGTTTATATCGCCCAGAGGCAAAAGAAAATCGAATTGAGCGAAAGACAAATGTGAACAAGAAAGAAAAATTCGAATACGAACTAAAGAAATTTTAAACAATTGTTGGAAAATGCCGATTTGTTGAAAGTTAGATCGGGGAGAAAGGTTCAATTGCATGATGTTGCGAACAGGCTGTTTGATAAGATGTCTCAGAGAACACGCCGGTGCTACAAATTGAGCTCGAGTTTCGAGGAAATCATTAAAGGGATCTGGGATTATTTGGCAGGATATTGTATCCCCAAAATTAAGAGATGCTATCGAGGCAGTCCTTTATTCGACGAGCTCCGAGAATGCAGATTACGAACCTCTAACTTCGTATTTCGATTAGCCGCTGGTGGCAGTGCATTGGTGTGGTACAGCGCGAGGAAAATCATACGAAAATGAGCTGGACTTTGAGAAGCTGAGGCGAGCTATTACAATGTACAATCTCTTGCTAAGAGATGAGAGTGACAACATATTAGCATTCGACAACACAACTATCGACGATGAATGATATTAAACATCAAATTGGGTGGCAAGAGGAAATCGAAATGATTCTTGAATAAGACTTCTCTCCGATTATCGAGACGGTGAGGCTGATCTCCGAGAAAGATGTTTGGGAAGAGGTCGTTTTGGCCCGTGAAAAATCGTTACATGTGGGAGGCATCACAATAATACTTGTGGAAATATGAGATAAGCTAATATTGGAGCTCGATCTTGCATGAGTTCGATACGGTTCAGTACGAGACGAGATGAGATGGGACGACTCAATCACGACATAAAGACACTAAACAATTGGATCTATGATTTGGTTTTCATAGGATGGTGTTCAACAGTTTCTGAAAAGAGGTGTGGAATAATAATTTTCCGGGGTCTTGTGTCGCTTGAGTTCGGAGCTAACAAACACAAAATTGCCAATTGAAATCGACTCGCACGGTGTTCCAAAGGATAATTCCGTTGCACACTGAAAAGTCACCCAACGAAGATATAACTCGGAGGAGTGGTAGAGTATCAATATATGCCCAGAAAAAATGCAAGTTACATCTCCTCCAAACCCGAGAGCAACTTCAGCCCATATTTGTCAACGCGAAATCTACAACGCGATTGGTAGAAAGTAAGAAGAATCGAAGAGTTTCTTTACCACGAGATGAATATTTCAAAGGCGCGAGCTCAATGATGGGACAAACCTTTCCAAGAGCTCGGACTATCTGTATATAAGCTCACCATGACTCACGAAAGATTCGCTGGTCTTGGAGCTCATAAATTATTTCCCTCGAGTTTCTAGAAGAGCAAATCTATTTATAATGGCTCTAATTGAGCCAGGTCGACTGGACTATTCTCAACGTGATTTTCCCGAAATTGGATTTCTTTAGCTCGAATATTTTCAAAAGTCACCTCTTGCAGTTCAAATTTCCCGAAGTTTAGATTTATTTCTAAAACAATGATTCTTGGGGCTCGTGTTTATTGCTTGGAGCACTAATATATTACCTACAAACCTCTTGTCGAGGAATCCACATTTACAGAGACAGTCTTCTTGAGCAGCTTATGGTTGTTAAAAATTCTCCGAGATTTGAATTTTTCAGAGTTCGCCCTTCTTGAAGCTCGAATTTGCCTCGTGCATCTCAAACTCCGGGAAATATTTCTTAAAACTCTTAAAAGACCAGAGTTATATCTCGAACACAAAAGCGAGTAATTAACGATCCCGTTTGCCGCTGAGCTTTTTTCTTATCTCGAAGTGGAATTCTTTAAGGCTGGTAGTCCTCTCCTACCTCGCACTGGTCACATAAACCTCGATCGCCATCTCGAGCATAAAGTTACGAAAGAAAAAACCTCTCCTAATCACCTCCCGAGTTGGGTATGAATCCTTGTTTTTATCATTTCGGAATTGGTAAATGGTTTCCAAGACGGATTAGCTGAGTGCCACTACACACCATAATGAGATAATTACAACATAAGGAGTTGTCTTGCGTATTCTCTGCATCAAACTCGAGCTAGGATATGGTCATTGCGAGTTAAAAACAAGAAGCTCGATTTCTCGAGGTCGTCTTCATCGGTATTTTTTGTAGGCTCGTATTACAGCTTGCGTTCCTCTTGCACAGCTCAGATATCATCCTGAGGAGCTCGACACTTAGTCAATTTGTGAAATCAACACGAGACCTATGAGACTTCTACGAGTTGGCAAAGAGCAAATTTCGAAGCTCACAATCACAACTCATGCCTCAGATTTATCTATGGTAATCTGAATTTTCGTCAGTCGTATTTACTTCGAGAAACTTGAACCCGTCTCGTGAAGCGGGACCTCGGGAACTCAACGATCTTGCATGAGCTCGACACAATCAAAACAAAACAAAGCAAGCTAACCACAACAACACCTAAAAAAGAGACGACTATCCAAACCATTGTGAATATATGATGGTGTTTAATACCCAAAATGTCTTGTGCCACTGGTTAGCTCAGGGTTGACAGGCATGGAATTGTCGGTCAAAATTCCTTCACATGGTGTTCCAAAGGAAAATGTCTTGTGCACTAAACATTCACCCATCGGAGATATAACTGGGGGGAGTGGTATATGAATTGAACGAAAACTAAAGTATCGAGATATGTCTTTATGTCCAGAATAATGAAAGTTACATCTCCTCTGGAGCCAAAGCAATCTCAACCCGCATTTGTCGATGTGATCTATATATATATATAAAGGCGAATATTTCGAGCTAGGGAGCTCAATGATGAGACATAATTCTCCAAGAGATCGCTGCAAATTATTTACGAGCCCTGTCGATTGGGCCAACCGTCTCAATCAACTGAGGGGTTCTGAGTACCCACCATTTACAAGTTCAATCTTCTTAAATTTCGACCTTGCGTGAGTTCGAATATGTCTCGCAAATGACTTGGGCTCTCTAAAGCTCGACATTACTCAAATTTATAAGTTGCGAAAGGATGGTTTCAAAAAAACCCGAAACTCATTCCTTGGCAGGGATTTTTTTTCAGGCTCGCATTATTCTCTCTAAAACGAACTCTTGAAGTCCGTATTGATCGGTTGGAGCTTGGCCAGCCAACTCCAAGCCAGATTTCGACGACCCTGAGCTCGATGTTGGTTAATAGATATCTATGGATTATTAATTCAACGGCTCGTATTTTCTCTCATATACCCCGGAAGATCCCTCAAAGCACAAAACTTAGTTCCATGATTTAGCGGGCTGGGTTTTCTTGAAAGTTCGGAGTTCTCGAATGAACCCGAAGCTGGGTGAAACCTTGAAACTCGCACTCACAACCCACACCTCAAATTCATTTCTGGTAACTAGACTTTTTGTCGCCCACATTTATTACGAGAGGAGATTATGTGAGAAGAGAAGATACAAGCCATATTTTTATGTGAGGTTTCCACCTCGGCAAGAGGTCGCTACGAGTCGAGGCGATCAAGTGTTAACACCACCAGGTTTATCGGAGCTCATATGTTTATCTTAAAATGGGACTCTCTCCTAACTCGCATTCTCTACCTAAAGCTCGAAGTTACCCCCTGGCGAGATTGTTGAATACTTGTTTTATCCCGGAAGCTCTCGTTCACATTGCTCACACTTCTATGCCAATTCTCCCACAACTCCGATCCATATTTCGCCGGCTCGAACATTGTCATCTCGGTGCTCTCTAACCGAATCTCGCCGACCCAACGCCCGTCGAGGTAAGTCTCTCAGTCACCTTTCTCGAAGCTCGAATTTTCCTCTTGAATTTCAAATTCCGGGAAATATTTCATAAAGCTCTTAAAAGGCCAGAGTTATTCCCATACACAAAAGCAAGTACTTAACGATCTTGTTTGTTGTTGAGCTCGTTTTCTTATCTCGAGGCAGGACTTTTCGAGATTTGTAGTTCTCTCATATCTAGCATTGGTCCTATGAAGCTCGCATCTTCACCTCGAATACGAATCTATGAAAGCTCGAACTTCTCCTAATATCCTTGCGAAGTAAGTTCTCTTTTAAATGATATGCCTATACCTCCATGGCAATAACTCTTTTCATGAAACTTGAAATTATCCATCACCTGGATAGAATATATTAATACAACACTGAGGCGTTAAATCGCGTATCACGTTGTGGCGTTAAATCGCGTATTACACTGTGGCGTTAAATCGCGTAGTACATTGTGGCGTTAAATCGCGTATTACACCGAGGCGTTAAATCGCGTACTACATTGTGGCGTTAAATCGCGTATTACACTGTGGCGTTAAATCGCGTATTACACTATGGCGTTAAATCGCGTATTACACTGTGGCGTTAAATCGCGTATTACATTGTGGCGTTAAATCGCATATTACACTGTGGCGTTAAATCGCGTATTACACTGTGGCGTTAAATCGCGTATTACACTGTGGCGTTAAATCGCGTATTACATTGTGGCGTTAAATCGCGTATTACACCGAGGCGTTAAATCGCGTACTACATTGTTGCGTTAAATCGCGTATTACACTGTGGCGTTAAATCGCGTATTACACCGAGGCGTTAAATCGCGTATTTCACTGAAGCGTTAAATCGCATATTTCACTGAGGCGTTAACTCGCGTATTACACTGAGGCGTTAAATCGCGTATTTCACTAAGGCGTTAAATCGCGTATTACACTGAGGCGTTAAATCGCGTATTTCACTGAGGCGTTAAATCGCGTATTACACTGAGCCGTTAAATCGCGTATCACACTGAGGCGTTAAATCGCGCAAAAACGAGGCGTTAAACCGCGCAAAAACGAGGCATTGAATCGCGCAAAATGAGTTGTTAAATCGAAACAAAAATGAGTTGTTACAATAGGCAAGAATAGCCTATCAAATCGAGTATGTAAATCGCTAGAGACATTCAAGCCAATAGGGCGAGATAAACGCACGAGTCATACAGCCAGAGAAAAAAACGATGTAAGGTGAAAAGACAACACGTGAATAATACTCCTAGTCTAAACACGACTTCTAGACTTCGGAGTAGGGGAGAGTAGTTGATACGGACCAAATTTTCCTCATGGGGTTTCCTAATCATTTATTGGGCCGTAAATTGAGTTTTCACTTGTATTTGGCCCAAAATCATATCGGGCCCAAGAAGAGGAGTTATGGCAAGTTTACTTATTTCTTGCCCATCAAGTATCATCACCTATAAATAGGGAGTTATTCTCAACTTATCACTCCTATGCTCTCTCTTACATATCACACTCGATTATCTCTCGATAAACACTGACTTGATCGTCGGAGCTTCTACGCCGGGAAACCCCTCCCGGCGTTGCAGGTACCCCTCCGGCGGAATCCCCGACGAGCTATCATCCAAAATATCTTCCAAGGATCCTACGTCATCGTCTTGGTTATTTTGGAGCTAATCAAGTTCACACTCGATAGACCAGATATCCGAGTTGCCAGAAGAAATCTTGCAAAGTATTGAATACTGTATTTCCTCTCCCAAAAAGAGTCTGTTCGTACCTCCGTCTTGTCGAAATCATGGCGTAATATTTGGTGTACTCGCCCCAATCTCGATTTTTCAGACAACAACTTCAAAGGAAAGAAACAAGAATTTATATCCCTTATCAACAATAGTTTACAACAATATCGCGACCAAAAGCTATGCGTAGAGGAATTCGGGCTTTATATATCGTTAGATGATTCGGATCGCAAATCGATTTTGCTCCTCGAAAAATGGATCCGAACACTAAAAAGTATGGGTATTGTGAAGTTTTGTCTTTCTATTTGTTCGGAACAGAGTTCGAGACTTATTCATCTGCCCTCTGTAGTCTTCGAAGTAGCCGAACCGCTACAAGATTTGCATGACGAAAAATTCACGTCGGACCAAAAGTCTTATCAAAGGACGGTACTCTCTAAGCATCCGAAAGAAGTTCGTCTACAAAAAGTCTACATTGAGGACGACAATTTTCGGATGATAATCGCAAGTTGTCCTTCGGTTGAAACTTTGTTCGTCAGAGCATGCGAGGGGTTAAGAAATATTGAGGCAAATAATCTTGTTCATCTAAACAAGTTCTTTTTTTCACCTTATAAGGTGCCCTTGGCAGAAGAGGAACTTTGTAGCATCGAAATAAATCCCCCATCTCTTAAAAGCATCGACGTTACTTACGGTAATCTTAGGTTCGAAAGAGGAGTTGATTTTTGTAATCTGAGTGAATTACATCTAACTGGTGTGGAACTGTCATGGGACAACTTGTCGTCGTGTAAATTTCCGAGCCTCGAAAGGTTGATCATTGTCGGTCGCCTTCGGTCCAAGGAAATCAACCTATTTGTCGATGCACCGAAAATAACCTATTTTGCATATAGTGGAGATTTTATCCTATCGATCTCGTTTGCAACAACTACTTCGAAAGAGTGGATCTCGGTTATAGGCCTAACTATGCATCCGAATGGTGTTCCCTGTTCGTGGCTCCACAAGCTAAAAGAACTGCTCGACTCATTAAGCCAATCAAAAGTTTCTCTTCGTATTTCTATCAGTCGTGAGTATCAGATGAATGACGACATAATTCAAGAAAACATTAACCTGATACAAGAAAATTGTTGCGATAAATATTTTGTGGTGGAGAGATTGAGTTTGAGTTGCCACTTGTGTTCCTATTCATCTATTTTAAACGGTGTGTTTAGCATTTGTTGTCCAAGAAAAATCTGTTTGTCCGGCCTCATGAACTCGATGACAATGGCTATCGAGTGTGTGTGGAATTTTCTAATGCAGAGAGAAAGTGGAGAACAAGGTGATCAGTGCAGGAAGTTTTGGGAAAGAGATTTAGAAGAAGTAAGCATGGAGATTATTGGGAAAAATCGTGAAGGATGGCATTCGATAACTCTGTCAGAATTGCTAAACCATCAAGAAATCGGATCGAGTATTCGCTTTACATTGAAATGGAGCAATGGGGCAATCTGAAGTCTTTCTTTTTGTTGATTAAAATTTAAAACATAGTTTTACCTGCTTCGTCCTAAAGTTTATTTTGTTTCTGCTTGTTTGGCTTCGTTTTCTCATTCATTTGTTTACAATAATACTCTTTATTAACTATTTTATTTGCATATCGTCAGTTATCAAAATTAGATAGAGATATAAGAAATACGGGGGTTTTCCATTCCACACGGGCTCCAATTTTTGGGTGTATAATATGTAATAAGCGAACACTGAGTTTTAAATGCTTAACCCGGTTTGGTTCAGGTTTACCTATATGTCGATCGGCAGTTTAACCATTAAATAAAAAGCCGGCGTTTAACCGGCTAAATCGGCCGATAATGTGGAATGGGCATCCTCTCTCCTTGAGAGAGCTTTTAATTTGGAGATGAGTTCTACCCAAATCTATTTAACATCTGCCAATTAGTCCACTTTCCCTCCATTTTACCCGCCAAATCAGAGTAAGAGGTAAAGTGATATCGAGTCAAAGTACAAGAAGGAAGTGGAATTTACCCATTATAATATGTAATTTTTTTAAAGACTTTAATTTATGCTATTTTAAGAAAGGAAAAAAAAGGTATAATTATTTACTGAAGTTTGTTCTATTACTCCACAAATAATTCTATAAAAATACTTGCGTAAAATAAATAAGGACGAATTATTTATACGGCTCAAAATCTATCTCCAAAATGAACGAAAAAGCCGCCTTTGTTGGAATTGTGATCAACGGCATACTCTGCTCTCACATTGCCGATTTTGACCCCAGCGCCGTACGATGAACCGTGGCCATTTCGCATGTACGACTTTGTAGGGTTTCCTTCGACTGATACCGAGCTCCCCAAATCGTTACCGTGTTCTGCAAATGCATAAGCATATGCACTTCCTTTAACTGGTACTCTTATCTCAGCAGCTAACTGCACCACATTAATTAATTCTCCACCAATCAGTTGTATTCAAAACACATTTTATAGCGCAATATAAGTAAAAATTAGTTTATTGCAATTAGTACCACTGTATTATATCGAATCGCTGAAAAACTATCCCACGTTATTTTATTGCCAAAAAAAAACCCCTACGATTTAAATTTTTTTTAGCAATTAGAACCTATTTTGGGAGTTGTGTGCTAAAACCAATTGAGTCATGGGGGGGTTTTGTCACATATGGTAGTTTTTTTAGCAATTCGATATAACACAGGAGTACTAATTGCAATAACTTATTGGATATTATTACAATATATTATTTCGTACCTCGAGTTTGTTTCTTGACGCCCCAATCTCTCCAACGCTGTATCCCCTTACAGAAGTTGGTCCGCCGATGGTGAAAGCTTCATGATTTGGAAGATCTCCGACACAACCGCCGTACATGCCGTGGAGGACTAAAACTGGCGGCGGCGCTTTGCCTTTGCCTTCCTCAACTTTCATTAGCGGGAAGAATCTTGTCGTCGATATTTTGTGACGGTTGAAAAATGCAAACTTACTACCAATGCCGAGCCCTTGATCTACCTTCACATTTCAAACACAATAATTTGTATGGTACAAAAAAAAAATATCACTAGATATAGTAGAATTTAATTTACTCTATTTAATTATAGTGCCCCCAAGCTCATAACAGACATATCTCAAATCCCTATTATTTTATAATTTTTCGTGTATGGTAGTATTATCGGGCTCTTAGAAAAGTTTTAATGCATTCTGCCTCTGCGGACTTAACTTAAAGTCTTGGCTCAGCTACGAGCATTTGATATCTTGCACTATACAAAAAATCAGATGCGCATTTGATAATGTAGAGTTAATTATCAATGGTCGAACACGAAATTAAAAAAAAAGGGAGACGAAAACGAAACCTGAAAAATATCCCTCGTGCCAACTAATGCGCCGTTGAGAAATCTAGTATTGTCTCGTGTTAGATTAGCTTGTAAGAAGGCCATACGATCAACCCCCGTTCCGCTCAAAGTCGTTGGAGGTCCGTTTGCTATAACTTCTCCATTATACGACACCGTATTGCCCCTTCCCACAATATCATCTCCTTCGTCTCGTGTTTTTACCTCTTCCATCACTAGTCCATAGCTGAATTTGCTCTGCCTGCTATAATCCTTTTTTTTTTAAACGACAAAAATAAAAACTTCAGCCCCGTTTTTTCGTCAAGATCAAAATCTGACGAACTAACTACATTATATATAAACGTTGTTACAAGATTTGATTACCTCAGTGATGGTGGCCTTAATCCCGTCCCTACATACCCATATCGGGCTGTTTGAAACCCCTGGCCCGCCCGTGAAAACGGGGCTGACTTTTTTAGTATTGAAGCACTCCGCCTTGAAAGTTCGATTCCTTGGGTCATCTATCCCGTCTAAGTATGGGTGGGTGTAGTCAAAGTTATAACTAATATCGTCCTGTCATATGAAAAAATACAATATTAGCAAAATTGAAGTAATTTCAATACAAGTGAATCGTGTAAGATTATCGTAATCTTATTAGAGCCTTTTAATTGTATCGTTCTACTAGAAATTTCTACATATGCTCAAATTTTGAACATGCCCGAAAAGTTATTGAATTAACCGAACACAAAATAAAACTCAACATTAGGAGAATTGATACATAACCTTTAACATTAAATTTGAATTAAAAAAAAATGTATAACAAAAATAACAATCTTAATTTAGTTGGAAGATTTGGAGGGAAAAGTCACCTCAGGACTGAAGAGGTTGCCGAGGGTGATTGCACCTTGTAATGACCGATTTAGCCCTTTGATATTCCGATAGCCGAACGACACAGTTGCACCGGGCTGTATAGATGCCTGATCATTCATTGCATCAATAATGAAATTAATCAGCAACAAATAGTAAATGGTAAACGATGTGTATACGATATAACTAATTCACTAATCCAAATACGAAGCAATTTTTTTTTGTTTTTTACCAGTGTTGGTCGGCTGTTACGGCCCGGTACAATACTCCATTCCGTACTAACATCGGACCACTTTTGTTGTAGTTCTTGCAATGCGAATTGAGCAGAGATGCCTCCGTTATTTTTCTCGTCCGATCCATAACCGCTACTTATAGAAGAGAAAATATTGAGAGATCCAAGGTTTTGCATAGCTTCCTCAAACGCCCTTCTGTTATAAACATTGCCTACCGCAACCTGCAAAACGCAATCAATATATGTAAATTATATTAACAACACATTATATGTAACTATTTAACAACACAAGCACAGTATATTACACACACCCACCATTTGGCAAGGATCTCCACCTCAATTAATTTTTTGTCCATTATATTATATGTATAATTTTGTTTACCCAATCTATTTTTATTATTCAAACTACCGAAAATCCAAATTAATGCAAAAACAAAAACAAAATCCTAAAATATTTCTTTTCTTTTTTTCTTTATGCAAATTAAAATCCTAATTATTTTTGGACCACTACTTATTCGCGCTTATAAATTTAAGATTTAAGCACTCTCTCTAACAAATTTTTGGACTTGTTGCTTTTACGCGCACATGGCGAATCTAACCCATGGCTAGTTGGAAGACTCAAGCCCCCCTCAATTACTATTTTTTCTATTATATTATACCTATATTATTATTTAGCTCACCTGATTTTTATTATTTATTCCACCTAAAATTCAAAATATGTAAAAAAAGTTCTTAAATATTTTCTCCTCCTATTCATTTTTTACTCGAGGGCGCTGCCCCCAAACCCCTGCTAAGCCCACCCTATAAACAATTCCTGGACTCGTCACTATACTAGCATGACTTTGAGTAGAATGTCTATGACACTACTAAGTCTATAACTACTACAAGCCCTAAAAAAAAAAAAAAAAAAAAAAAAAAAAAAAAAAAAAGTTGAAAATTGTAGCTCCTTAGGAAGTACTCTCTTGATAAGAGCAATATCGGTATTTCCTTCACAAACAATCCCCAACTTGTCTTGAAACACAATCCCAAGCTTAGTTATATCCCCTTCAACCATCTCTACAACAATATCTCCGCCGTGATTGTTTTCGAGATTATTATGATTTATGACGAACGCGCCATGGTACCCGTTGTCGTGGTACCACTTTTGTATTTTATTCAGTACCCTTCGTAAGAGGCTCGCTCTCAAACATGTTGTCTGCATGAGCATCCCCCGAATCTCACCCTCGACTTCTTTCGGCAAGATGCACTCTCTGCCGCCGTTGATTCTCCTCTTATACTTTTCGTTCTCCCTCCTCATCAACTCAACTTGTTCCTTCGCCGTCATGTTGGGGTCGATCTCGACGGGCTATTCGTCAGGGATCAACCCTATGCTGACGCAACTTATTCGCGATTTGGACGGGTACACCGTCTCTTCGAAGGGTATGTTGACGTCGACCGAGCCGTCGGGGTTCGTTTTGAAGTCGAAGTCGATTTTGTCGAAGTAGGGTGAGGATGAGAGGGACTCCAGCTCTTGAATTAGGGTTTGCTTTGTGTAGACGCCGCCGGGCTGGAGGCTGACCATGTCGGAGAAGGACTCCTCCGCGCCTGTGGCGGCGGCGCGTGTGCGGGGGTTGAGGAAATTTATTCTGGAGACTTTGTACTTTTTGTACCCGCTCAGCCTTTTTAGCTGCACCACCACGCCGGCCTCTAGGCCGTGGGAATCCCATGGTCGGGATTTGTCTTCTAGCGCCAGCGCCGGTGGGCAGAAAATATTGGACGGTGCGTTTTCTTTGTGGTTTCTCTCTCCTCCGCCGCCGTCGCCGCTGCGGTGGCTGTTGAAGATGAGGGAGCCGAACCCTTGGAAGAATTTGATGACGCCGTGTAAAGGATTGAAAGACGGGTGTTTTTGCGAATTAGAATTATTTGGCGCCATCGAATGGCCGGAGGAGGAGGGAGCTGCCGCCGGTTCTGTAGAGGATGGTGTTTGGAGGGGAAGCGGCGGAGTAGTGGTGGCGGTAGAAAGAGAGAGAGAGGGATTGTTTCTTAAAGAGCAAGCGCAAAATTTATTTAAGTATCTATCAAAATCAAATTGTGTAAAGTATGCCATAAAAAGAGTCCATAACCTTTAGAATCTTAAAATTGCCATACATTGTTAATTATCCCAAGTAATTCTATGCAAGGAAAACCAATTACCATATTTTCTTTTTATTTTTATTTGATTGATAGTGAGACGTGGCCACAATCCAGGTAGTTAGAATGACTAGGATTATTAAAATTAAAGTCTTCCGCTGATTTTATTATTTTTTCACCAAATTCCAATTTTTATGGTGAAAAAATGAATTTATCTTCTGTTAGTAGCATGCTATTTTGGAATCAGTTTTTGTGAAAATTTAGTGTTTTTGGTCTTCCATGCATTTCACCATTTAGCCCAAATAACAAAAT
>NC_142542.1:9555000-9572500 GCF_056151865.1 Erythranthe guttata | reverse complement strand
AATTGTATTTGAGTACGAAACGAACTCTATCTCAAGTAAAACGGCGCAAGGAACAAAACTCATGAGAAAGCTCATGAATCACGTCAAATTTCAGCAATCCAACGTCGTTTGGACTCCTAAAAGTTCGCTTTTGCTATTTTAGGTAAGTTTTAGAAAATTAATATCAAATCATAGAAAAATCGTATTAGGATTCCATAAATTGGATTGTTCCCAAAATTACAAGATCTACTAGAGTTAGGATTTAACTCGTTTTTGCCTTTTTTTAGTAATTTTTAGTATTTTCTTAGTTTATTAGGGTTTTCAGTTTTTTAGTATAAATAGCTGCCTTAGGACTTTATTTTGAGAAGAATTTCGAATTTTAATAAAATCTTTAGAGTTTTCTCTATTTTTCTGGTGGATTCCAAAGTTTTCGATGGATTCCGAATGTTATTTTGTTCTATAGGATTAATTCATAGAAATTAATTATTTACCGTGCTTCCGTTCTGCGTCAGTTATCTACTATTGTAATAATACTCTAAACACAATAATATTAATGTGGTTGACGGTATATTATTGTTATTACAGTAATATTACTGTCAGCCACAGTAATATTAATTCTTTTAGCTATTTATTATGTTTACCTTTGTTGAACGGTCAACATATTAATATTACTCTATTACACAATAATAACTTTTGTTGTGTTAATATTATTGTGCTAAAGATTAATAAAATAATATTATTGTGTTAAACTGTAGTATAGTTAATATTAATGTATTTCACAGTTGATATAGTTAATATGACTGTCAATCACAACCATATTGATGTTTAAACGGGGAAAAAAGATGTTAAAGAAAAATAAATAAATAAAAATACCGAAAAAGTCAACGCCGGAGAATGGTAGAAAAATCAGGAAAATAAAAAAAAAAAGTCAACGCCAGAGACCGGCGGTTAACAACGGCGACGGACGAAATTATACTCAAATTTGAGTTTTGGGTCAAAATTGAATAGTTTGTGAAATTTGGGGCAAATTGAAGTTAAATAAAATTAAAGGATGAAATTGAAGTATATTAAAATGTGAGGGGTTATTTTAGTCTTTTACACATCTCTAGACAATGTGTGGACTTTTTTGTAAAAAGAAATTTTTATCTGAACCCCTTTATGAATAAGTGTCCCTTTATAGGCTTATTTATAATGTGCCCATGTATTAATGTTGGAGATTTTGAAAATCAAGGGAGTTGATTGTTTGAAAATATCATAAGAAAATTATGGTAAATATCGATATTTGATGAGTTAATTATTTGAAACAACTATATTAGGGCAAATTACGAAAAACCCCTCATGTTTGAGTAATTACAACTACCCTATCAGTTATGCATTATCTTCCACATCCATCTTTATGGTGTCAAATTTACCTATTGAAGGATGAGTTTTTTCGTTAAAAAAGTAAAAAGCTGAGGGATAATTGTAATTATCCAAACAAGAGGGGGGTTTTGTAATTTGACCTTACCTAAGGGGTGGCCGTAATTTGCCCATATTATTATTACGATTATTACGATTTTTACATTAGAAAATAAAATAAAATAATGATAATAAAAAGATAAATTTAGGAATTTATATACAATAGTCATGAATATATGTGTAAAATTACATTATTATATTATTATAATTATTATTATTATTATTATTATTATTATTATTATTATTATTATTATTATTATTATTATTATTATTATTATTATTATTATTATTATTATTATTATTATTATTATTATTATTATTATTATTATTATTATTATTATTATTATTATTATTATTATTATTATTATTATTATTATTATTATTATTATTATTATTATTATTATTATTATTATTATTATTATTATTATTATTATTATTATTATTATTATTATTATTATTATTATTATTATTATTATTATTATTATTATTATTATTATTATTATTATTATTATTATTATTATTATTATTATTATTATTATTATTATTATTATTATTATTATTATTATTATTATTATTATTATTATTATTATTATTATTATATTATTATTATTATTATTATTATTATTATTATTATTATTATTATTATTATTATTATTATTATTATTATTATTATTATTATTATTATTATTATTATTATTATTATTATTATTATTATTATTATTATTATTATTATTATTATTATTATTATTATTATTATTATTATTATTATTATTATTATTATTATTATTATTATTATTATTATTATTATTATTATTATTATTATTATTATTACAACATTGTTATTATTATTATTATTATTACAACATTGTTATTATTATTATTATTATTACAACAACAAAATAAATACCCAATCATGTGTCCTTCTTCCTTCAACAATTGTAGTTTGTTGTTGTTACAAGCAAATTAAGGTTATATTGCTTGGATAACTCTCTTATATTAAATCTAAGGCGCTTCTCCGGAACAAAGTAGAAAAAACACAAAAACAAGACAGTGTATTCCTAACGATGGTTGAGGACCCACATAATTTTCTTTTTGCTACGATATAAAGTACCTCAATGGTGATATTTACTCCAAAAAACAATAGCGATATGAAAAATATCAATTAGATGAAACCATTATTCTACTAATGATATCCTACAAGGAATAATTAGTAAACATCTCAAATAACGAAATCCATGGATTCTCTTAATCCTTTGTCATTAGATATTGCATCAATCCATCTTGAAAAAATCTGTCAATATCTTAAATGTGTAAATAATAAGACCAAATAAAAAAAGATTGCCTGATGTGTTAGTATGAAGAACAAGTTTTAAATGGAACAAACTTATTGGCCTCAACAACCTGACAAATAAAATAAAATATGACATAAATTATGACACCAATTTGTAGTTGTCATGCTACAAATATGACACCAATTATGACACCAATATGTGCGCACACAACAACATTGTACTTGGTTTCGAACAAGCCCATATCTGGATGGAATCAGTTCCAGTTCCAGGTGTACGTTCTCTTCTTTGTTAGGGTCCAAAGCAACGATATCCAATAAATTTGTACTTGCCTTTTCGTTTGCTCAAGGTACTAGACGTCGTTTCGATGCGGTTTTACGAATTCCCACATCAAGTAGTAGAACTATTTCATTTGAGGTACTTGGCAGTAACATCCAATGGGAAGATCCCAGCTTCCATATCACGTCTTTGGAACCTCGAAGTCTTCATTATCCATCAGCATCATCATAGGATAATCAAATCGTCGAATTCTCCTGTTTATTTGCCTGTAGAGATTTGGAAGCTGCATAAACTCAAACACCCGGAGTGCATGGGATTCGACCTGCCAGATCCAAACAGTGATGATTCTCTTATCCTGGAGAAGCTTTTAACACTTTCAGGTGTTAGCGCTCATAGTTGCACCAAAAGAGTTCTTACGGCAATGGAGTGGGAAATGTGGCGCGACGACTGGGTCGTGTTATTCGCCAGCCTGGATTTCCTGCTGATGGAAGATTTAGATATACGGCAATGGAGAGTGCAATCTTACCATTTCCCCAAGATGAAGCGGTTGATCATACGCCACTGCTACAGATTGACGGAGATCCCCATTTTTTAGCTTCACTATTCACTGAAAATCGAGGTCGATGGTTGCTCCCCATTGGTCACTCAACACTTGCTATCTAAGCAGAAGCTCAACAACCGATGGGTACGGTTTATATTGATATTCGGGTCAATTTTTCAGGTGATGGTGATGATGATGATGATGATGATAAGAAACCCCAATCCTGAATCTCAGAAAACACATTTTGTCTCTCACGTTTCAATAATTTGACGTTTCTTATCATTTCGGTCAATTTACCGTTAGTATGTCAATTAAGTCATTGATGTGCACATGCTTGATTATGTTAGTTTTAGCGGAAAATTGACATAAATAAGTAAAAATGTTGAATTTTTGAAACATGAGAGACCAAATGTATTTTTTGTAAATATAGAGGACCGAATATGAAATCGATGCAAACTTCAATGACGAAAACAGTATTTTTCCCAATCTTTTATTTATGAATAAATTATATCGTCACTTTTATTTTGTTGAGAAATTCAAATCATGTTACAAATTAGGGGAGGGAGGAGAATTCGAACCCTAGACCTTTACTCTAATAGTAGAAGCTAGGAACCAACGCTCCCAATAAAAGATTAATGAATCATCAGTTTAACCTTTTCATTTTTCAATTATCCCCCAATTTTTCGATTTTTCTAGGAGTTTTTCGCATAAAGATTTGAGGTGAATACCTTCTGTTTCGGCCAAACTCAACATAAATTCAAATTCTGGAAAACATTTATGATCAAGTATATGTTCCGCATGTTTGTCGAGAAATAAAGAAAGAAAAAAACCCTACTAAAACACGTGGGAATATAATGGAACGCACACAATTTCGACGAAAATTTCCCAAAAAATAGCCAATTTGGTGATCGGTGCTCCAAGTGAAGTCGCCTTCGTTCTTGTCGACCTCGTAACAACTTGTTTTTCACTTGAATATGTTGCAAATAGTATACACACCCTCTCTTGTGTTGATTTTTATTACATCCAAAAATATGTAATACTTCATAGGTAGTCAATGTTTTTCTTTCATAACTTGCGTTTTAATACACAATTTCGATATCCGTAAAGCTTCTGCTTTCGTCGCTTTGAAGGTTGACAGTCAACAGTCCATCCTCACAACTGTAAGTGAAGTTCTCTTCTTTGTTGTCTACCTTACAACAACTCAGTTTATCGCTCGAATATGCTCTGCATACTTGTTGGGTGGTAAATACCTTACACGCAAGTGCACGTATCGCAAACAAGTAGTAAAAGTGGACTCGTGAGAGTCGGATGTCGATCCCACAGGGAATACTCAAATTATCTAATCCTAAGTACCAAATTCTAACAATTATGATTTTTATCCAGCCTACGCAAAATTGTCAAATTTAATCAACTAAATAATTAAGCTAATTATGAAAGCAAATTAACACGAGAAAATATCAATAAAAACGGACCTAGGATTTTATCTTCCCCGTATGCAAGAATTGCTCACCCAAAACCCCTCAATTATGAAATATATGATTCATAATTATTAACCCGAGACACTAATTTACTCATAACCCGCTGTCACGTGTATTATGAGTCTATTATTCATAAAGGGTTCACTATATGTCTATGCAAACAAATTATGAATAAAGCATTAACTAACAAGTCTCATAAATGGCTACCTAAGGTGATATATGTATGTCCACGACACCACATGAAATTGACACACTCATCCGGTGAAAACTACTCGAAGGTTCTTATACTTACCACGTGCCAAAAATAGGTATTCGTTAATGACTTATTTGTAAAGTGGTCCTTTACATAAGTTGTCAGGGAAGAAAATAAGAAAATAAATATTGTAATTCTAGCTTTTAAAGAGTTGTGAGTAATTGAAACTAATCCGAAAATATTAATTTGAACCGATTAACACCTTCATCATCTTATATTGCTGAATATAAATTTACTGTACCGTACGACTCCATAAAAAATAAGGAAGATTTTCTGATTCATTGAGAATATTTTATTAGGGCTGAAAATATTTTATTGGTCGTAAAACATGAAAAGGACAAAAACAGAAAACAGTTCTGATACGGACCAAATTGTCCTCATGGGGTTTCCTAATCATTTATTGGGCCGTAAATTGAGTTTTCACTTGTATTTGGCCCAAAATCATATCGGGCCCAATAAGAGGAGTTATGGCAAGTTTACTTATTTCTTGCCCATCAAGTATCATCACCTATAAATAGGGAGTTATTCTCAACTTATCACTCCTATGCTCTCTCTTACATATCACACTCGATTATCTCTCGATAAACACTGACTTGATCGTCGGAGCTTCTATGCCGGGAAACCCCTCCCGGCGTTGCAGGTACCCCTCTGGCGGAATCCCCGACGAGCTATCATCCAAAATATCTTCCAAGGATCCTACGTCGTCGTCTTGGTTATTTTGGTGAAAATCAAGTGGCGCCGTCTGTGGGAAAGATCTCGAGCTAAGACGTGAGATGATTTGATTTTTTGGATCTTCCCCATGAGGTTGGAGATAATGAGCTGCAATATTGAAGAAGAACGGTTCACTGTATTTCTTGGGGAGTTTTTTAACGGGGAACCAAGAAAGGGGCTCAAATCTTGTGCTTGGAATCCAGATCTGATGAATCGATGAAGTACAAAGAGGAGAATCCACATCTGATGAATCGATCAAAATCTAGAGAGAAAAAGAAATCAGAGTAGATTCACGAGGTAAATAACATGAAACGAGTCCAAATCTTGAATCAAGAGCTTGACGAACCCGAGGTGGGAGAAGAACTGAGAGAAACAACAGTCAACCCCGTCTCAGTGTTCGTCGATCCATGTCCACCGAGCTAAGTCTCGCCGATCTCGTCTGACGAGATCGAATCTCGCAAAACCTGGATCTGCTGAGCCATCCCTCGCCAAACCTATGCTCGCCTGTCGAACGCCTGCCGAGCTGAATTTCGCAGGCTCATCACCTCGAAATCCGATTCTCTTCTCCTCGCCGAAGCCCAGAGCGGCCAATTGAGCAATGAGCTCGGTCAATTTTTTTCTTTCGTACGGGCCAGTGCGCCCCCACCCGAAGGCTCCGCCTCTCCAGATCTGACCGTCTAAGGCTGTCACCCGAAAGAAAGGGGATGTCAATTTGGAATCAGATCTGAAATCAATTTGGTAAAAATCTCCACGAGAGCACCACAAGTGACAAGAGCTGTTGTCCGTAAACTCTTTCAGCGAGGGAAGTTCGAGCTTTTCTGACGAAGCCTAGTCCTAGGGGCATTCTTGTGAGGCAGTGCCACCCTAGTTCTCTTGACTTTGGGTTGAAGCAACTGGCATGTTTTTGTTCGGAGTTTATATCGCCCAGAGGCAAAAGAAAATCGAATTGAGCGAAAGACAAATGTGAACAAGAAAGAAAAATTCGAATACGAACTAAAGAAATTTTAAACAATTGTTGGAAAATGCCGATTTGTTGAAAGTTAGATCGGGGAGAAAGGTTCAATTGCATGATGTTGCGAACAGGCTGTTTGATAAGATGTCTCAGAGAACACGCCGGTGCTACAAATTGAGCTCGAGTTTCGAGGAAATCATTAAAGGGATCTGGGATTATTTGGCAGGATATTGTATCCCCAAAATTAAGAGATGCTATCGAGGCCGTCCTTTATTCGACGAGCTCCGAGAATGCAGATTACGAACCTCTAACTTCGTATTTCGATTAGCCGGTGGTGGCAGTGCATTGGTATGGTACAGCGCGAGGAAAATCATACGAAAATGAGCTGGACTTTGAGAAGCTGAGGCGAGCTATTACAATGTACAATCTCTTGCTAAGAGATGAGAGTGACAACATATTAGCATTCGACAACACAACTATCGACGATGAATGATATTAAACATCAAATTGGGTGGCAAGAGGAAATCGAAATGATTCTTGAATGAGACTTCTCTCCGATTATCGAGACGGTGAGGCTGATCTCCGAGAAAGATGTTTGGGAAGAGGTCGTTTTGGCCCGTGAAAAATCGTTACAGGTGGGAGGCATCACAATAATACTTGTGGAAATATGAGATAAGATAATATTGGAGCTCGATCTTGCATGAGTTCGATACGGTTCAGTACGAGACGAGATGAGATGGGACGACTCAATCACGACATAAAGACACTAAACAATTGGATCTATGATTTGGTTTTCATAGGATGGTGTTCAACAGTTTCTGAAAAGAGGTGTGGAATAATAATTTTCCGGGGTCTTGTGTCGCTTGAGTTCGGAGCTAACAAACACAAAATTGCCAATTGAAATCGACTCGCACGGTGTTCCAAAGAAAAATTCCGTTGCACACTGAAAAGTCACCCAACGAAGATATAACTCGGAGGAGTGGTAGAGTATCAATATATGCCCAGAAAAAATGCAAGTTACATCTCCTCCAAACCCGAGAGCAACTTCAGCCCATATTTGTCAACGCGAAATCTACAACGGGATTGGTAGAAAGTAAGAAGAATCGAAGAGTTTCTTTACCACGAGATGAATATTTCAAAGGCGCGAGCTCAATGATGGGACAAACCTCTCCAAGAGCTCGGACTATCTGTATATAAGCTCACCATGACTCACGAAAGATTCGCTGGTCTTGGAGCTCATAAATTATTTCCCTCGAGTTTCTAGAAGAGCAAATCTATTTATAATGGCTCTAATTGAGCCAGGTCGACTGGACTATTCTCAACGTGATTTTCCCGAAATTGGATTTCTTTAGCTCGAATATTTTCAAAAGTCACCTCTTGCAGTTCAAATTTCCCGAAGTTTAGATTTATTTCTAAAACAATGATTCTTGGGGCCCGTGTTTATTGCTTGGAGCACTAATATATTACCTACAAACGTCTTGTCGAGGAATCCACATTTACAGAGACAGTCTTCTTGAGCAGCTTATGGTTGTTAAAAATTCTCCGAGATTTGAATTTTTCAGAGTTCGCCCTTCTTGAAGCTCGAATTTGCCTCGTGCATCTCAAACTCCGGGAAATATTTATTAAAACTCTTAAAAGGCCAGAGTTATATCTCGAACACAAAAGCGAGTAATTAACGATCCCGTTTGCCGCTGAGCTTTTTTCTTATCTCGAAGTGGAATTCTTTAAGGCTGGTAGTCCTCTCCTACCTCGCACTGGTCACATAAACCTCGATCGCCATCTCGAGCATAAATTTACGAAAGAAAAAACCTCTCCTAATCACCTCCCGAGTTGGGTATGAATCCTTGTTTTTATGATTTCGGAATTGGTAAATGGTTTCCAATACGGATTAGCTGAGTGCCACTACACACCATAATGAGATAATTACAACATAAGGAGTTGTCTTGCGTATTCTTTGCATCAAACTCGAGCTAGGATATGGTCATTGCGAGTTAAAAACAAGAAGCTCGATTTCTCGAGCTCGTCTTCATCGGGATTTTTTGGAGGCTCGTATTACAGCTTGCGTTCCTCTTGCACAGCTCAGATATCATCCTGAGGAGCTCGACACTTAGTCAATTTGTGAAATCAACACGAGACCTATCAGACTTCTACGAGTTGGCAAAGAGCAAATTTCGAAGCTCACAATCACAACTCATGCCTCAGATTTATCTATGGTAATCTGAATTTTCGTCAGTCGTATTTACTTCGAGAAACTTGAACCCGTCTCGTGAAGCGGGACCTCGGGAACTCAACGATCTTGCATGAGCTCGACACAATCAAAACAAAACAAAGCAAGCTAACCACAGCAACACCTAAAAAAGAGACGACTATCCAAACCATTGTGAATATATGATGGTGTTTAATACCCAAAATGTCTTGTGCCACTGGTTAGCTCAGGGTTGACAGGCATGGAATTGTCGGTCAAAATTCCTTCACATGGTGTTCCAAAGGAAAATGTCTTGTGCACTAAACATTCACCCATCGGAGATATAACTGGGGGGAGTGGTATATGAATTGAACGAAAACTAAAGTATCGAGATATGTCTTTATGTCCAGAATAATGAAAGTTACATCTCCTCTGGAGCCAAAGCAATCTCAACCCGCATTTGTCGACGTGATCTATATATATATATATAAAGGCGAATATTTCGAGCTAGGGAGCTCAATGATGAGACATAATTCTCCAAGAGATCGCTGCAAATTATTTACGAGCCCTGTCGATTGGGCCAACCGTCTCAATCAACTGAGGGGTTCTGAGTACCCACCATTTACAAGTTCAATCTTCTTAAATTTCGACCTTGCGTGAGTTCGAATATGTCTCGCGAACGACTTGGGCTCTCTAAAGCTCGACATTACTCAAATTTATAAGTTGCGAAAGGATGGTTTCAAAAAAACCCGAAGCTCATTCCTTGGCAGGGATTTTTTTTCAGGCTCGCATTATTCTCTCTAAAACGAACTCTTGAAGTCCGTATTGATCGGTTGGAGCTTGGCCAGCCAACTCCAAGCCAGATTTCGACGACCCTGAGCTCGATGTTGGTTAATAGATATCTATGGATTATTAATTCAACGGCTCGTATTTTCTCTCGTATACCCCGGAAGATCCCTCAAAGCACAAAACTTATTTCAATGATTTAGCGGGCTGGGTTTTCGTGAAAGTTCGGAGTTCTCGAATGAACCCGAAGCTGGGTGAAACCTTGAAACTCGCACTCACAACTCACACCTCAAATTCATTTCTGGTAACTAGACTTTTTGTCGCCCATATTTATTACGAGAGGAGATTATGTGAGAAGAGAAGATACAAGCCATATTTTTATGTGAGGTTTCCACCTCGGCAAGAGGTCGCTACGAGTCGAGGCGATCAAGTGTTAACACCACCAGGTTTATCGGAGCTCATATGTTTATCTTAAAATGGGACTCTCTCCTAACTCGCATTCTCTACCTAAAGCTCGAAGTTACCCCCTGGCGAGATTGTTGAATACTTGTTTTATCCCGGAAGCTCTCGTTCACATCGCTCACACTTCTATGCCAATTCTCCCACAACTCCGAGCCAGATTTCGCCGGCTCGAACATTGTCATCTCGGTGCTCTCTAACCGAATCTCGCCGACCCAACGCCCGTCGAGGTAAGTCTCTCAGTCACCTTTCTCGAAGCTCGAATTTTCCTCTTGAATTTCAAATTCCGGGAAATATTTCATAAAGCTCTTAAAAGGCCAGAGTTATTCCCCTACACAAAAGCAAGTACTTAACGATCTTGTTTGTTGTTGAGCTCGTTTTCTTATCTCGAGGCAGGACTTTTCGAGATTTGTAGTTCTCTCATATCTAGCATTGGTCCTATGAAGCTCGCATCTCCACCTCGAATACGAATCTATGAAAGCTCGAACTTCTCCTAATATCCTTGCGAAGTAAGTTCTCTTTTAAATGATGTGCCTATACCTCCATGGCAATAACTCTTTTCATGAAACTTGAAATTATCCATCACCTGGATAGAATATATTAATACAACACTGAGGCGTTAAATCGCGTATCACGTTGTGGCGTTAAATCGCGTATAACACTGTGGCGTTAAATCGCGTATTACATTGTGGCGTTAAATCGCGTATTACACCGAGGCGTTAAATCGCGTACTACATTGTGGCGTTAAATCGCGTATTACACTGTGGCGTTAAATCGCGTATTACACTGTGGCGTTAAATCGCGTATTACACTGTGGCGTTAAATCGCGTATTACATTGTGGCGTTAAATCGCATATTACACTGTGGCGTTAAATCGCGTATTACACTGTGGCGTTAAATCGCGTATTACACTGTGGCGTTAAATCGCGTATTACATTGTGGCGTTAAATAGCGTATTACACCGAGGCGTTAAATCGCGTACTACATTGTGGCGTTAAATCGCATATTACACTGTGGCGTTAAATCGCGTATTACACCGAGGCGTTAAATCGCGTATTTCACTGAGGCGTTAAATCGCATATTTCACTGAGGCGTTAACTCGCGTATTACACTGAGGCGTTAAATCGCGTATTTCACTAAGGCGTTAAATCGCGTATTACACCGAGGCGTTAAATCGCGTATTTCACTGAGGCGTTAAATCGCGTATTACACCGAGCCGTTAAATCGCGTATCACACTGAGGCGTTAAATCGCGCAAAAACGAGGCGTTAAACCGCGCAAAAACGAGGCATTGAATCGCGCAAAATGAGTTGTTAAATCGAAACAAAAATGAGTTGTTACAATAGGCAAGAATAGCCTATCAAATCGAGTATGTAAATCGCTAGAGACATTCAAGCCAATACTGCGAGATAAACGCACGAGTCATACAGCCAGAGAAGAAAACGATGTAAGGTGAAAAGACAACACGTGAATAATACTCCTAGTCTAAACACGACTTCTAGACTTCGGAGTAGGGGGGGGGTAGTTGATACGGACCAAATTGTCCTCATGGGGTTTCCTAATCATTTATTGGGCCGTAAATTGAGTTTTCACTTGTATTTGGCCCAAAATCATATCGGGCCCAAGAAGAGGAGTTATGGCAAGTTTACTTATTTCTTGCCCATCAAGTATCATCACCTATAAATAGGGAGTTATTCTCAACTTATCACTCCTATGCTCTCTCTTACATATCACACTCGATTATCTCTCGATAAATACTGACTTGATCGTCGGAGCTTCTACGCCGGGAAACCCCTCCCGGCGTTGCAGGTACCCCTCCGGCGGAATCCCCGACGAGCTATCATCCAAAATATCTTCCAAGGATCCTACGTCATCGTCTTGGTTATTTTGGAGCAAATCAAGTTCACACTCGATAGACCGGATATCCGAGTTGCCAGAAGAAATCTTGCAAAGAATACTTTATTTCCTCTCCCAAAAAGAGTCTGTTCGTACCTCCGTCTTGTCGAAATCATGGCGTAATATTTGGTGTACTCGCCCCAATCTCGATTTTTCAGACAACAACTTCAAATGAAAGAAACAAGAATTTATATCCCTTATCAACAATAGTTTACAACGATATCGCGACCAAAAGCTATGCGTAGAGGAATTCGGGCTTTATATATCGTTAGATGATTCGGATCGCAAATCGATTTTGCTCCTCGAAAAATGGATCCGAACACTAAAAAGTATGGGTATTGTGAAGTTTTGTCTTTCTATTTGTTCGAAACAGAGTTCGGGACTTATTCATCTGCCCTCTGTAGTCTTCGAAGTAGCCGAACCGCTACAAGATTTGCATGTCGAAAAATTCACGTCGGACCAAAAGTCTTATCAAAGGACGGTACTCTCTAAGCATCCGAAAGAAGTTCGTCTACAAAAAGTCTACATAGAGGACGACAATTTTCGGATGATAATCGCAAGCTGTCCTTCGGTTGAAACTTTGTTCGTCAGAGCATGCGAGGGGTTAAGAAATATTGAGGCGAATAATCTTGTTCATCTAAACAAGTTCATTTTTTCACCTTATAAGGTGCCCTTGGCAGAAGAGGAACTTTGTAGCATCGAAATAAATCCCCCATCTCTTAAAAGCATCGACGTTACTTACGGTAATCTTAGGTTCGAAAGAGGAGTTGATTTTTGTAATCTGAGTGAATTACATATAACTGGTGTGGAACTGTCATGGGACAACTTGTCGTCGTGTAAATTGCCGAGCCTCGAAAGGTTGATCATTGTCGGTCGCCTTCGGTCCAAGGAAATCAACCTATTTGTCGATGCACCGAAAATAACCTATTTTGCATATAGTGGAGATTTTATCCTATCGATCTCGTTTGCAACAACTACTTCGAAAGAGTGGATCTCGGTTATAGGCCTAACTATGCATCCGAATGGTGTTCCCTCTTCGTGGCTCCACAAGCTAAAAGAACTGCTCGACTCATTAAGCCAATCAAAAGTTTCTCTTCGTATTTCTATCAGTCGTGAGTATCAGATGAATGACGACATAATTCAAGAAAACATTAACCTGATACAAGAAAATTGTTGCGATAAATATTTTGTGGTGGAGAGATTGAGTTTGAGTTGCCACTTGTGTTCCTATTCATCTCTTTTAAACGGTGTGTTTAGCATTTGTCGTCCAAGAAAAATCTGTTTGTCCGGCCTCATGAACTCGGAGACAATGGCTATCGAGTGTGTGTGGAATTTTCTAATGCAGAGAGAAAGTGGAGAACAAGGTGATCAGTGCAGGAAGTTTTGGGAAAAAGATTTAGAAGAAGTAAGCATGGAGATTATTGGGAAAAATCGTGAAGGATGGCATTCGATAACTCTGTCAGAATTGCTAAACCATCAAGAAATCGGATCGAGTATTCGCTTTACATTGAAATGGAGCAATGGGGCAATCTGAAGTCTTTCTTTTTGTAGATTAAAATTTAAAACATAGTTTTACCTGCTTCGTCCTAAAGTTTATTTTGTTTCTGCTTGTTTGGCTTCGTTTTCTCATTCATTTGTTTACAAGAATACTCTTTATTAACTATTTTATTTGCATATCGTCAGTTATCAAAATTAGATAGAGATATAAGAAATACGGGGGTTTTCCATTCCACACGGGCTCCAATTTTTGGGTGTATAATATGTAATAAGCGAACACTGAGTTTTAAATGCTTAACCCGGTTTGGTTCAGGTTTACCTATATGTCGATCGGCAGTTTAACCATTAAATAAAAAGCCGGCGTTTAACCGGCTAAATCGGCCGATAATGTGGAATGGGCATCCTCTCTCCTTGAGAGAGCTTTTAATTTGGAGATGAGTTCTACCCAAATCTATTTAACATCTGCCAATTAGTCCACTTTCCCTTCATTTTACCCGCCAAATCAGAGTAAGAGGTAAAGTGATATCGAGTCAAAGTACAAGAAGGAAGTGGAATTTACCCATTATAATATGTAATTTTTTTAAAGACTTTAATTTATGCTATTTTAAGAAAGGAAAAAAAAGGTATAATTATTTACTGAATTTTGTTCTATTACTCCACAAATAATTCTATAAAAATACTTGCGTAAAATTAATAAGGACGAATTATTTATACGGCTCAAAATCTATCTCCAAAATGAACGAAAAAGCCGCCTTTGTTGGAATTGTGATCAACGGCATACTCTACTCTCACATTGCCGATTTTGACCCCAGCGCCGTACGATGAACCGTGGCCATTTCACATGTACGACTTTGTAGGGTTTCCATCGACTGATACCGAGCTCCCCAAATCGTTACCGTGTTCTGCAAATGCATAAGCATATGCACTTCCTTTAACTGGTACTCTTATCTCAGCAGCTAACTGCACCACATTAATTAATTCTCCACCAATCAGTTGTATTCAAAACACATTTTATAGCGCAATATAAGTAAAAATTAGTTTATTGCAATTAGTACCACTGTATTATATCGAATCGCTGAAAAACTATCCCACGTTATTTTATTGCCAAAAAAAAACACCTACGATTTAAATTTTTTTTAGCAATTAGAACCTATTTTGGGAGTTGTGTGCTAAAACCAATTGAGTCATGGGGGGGTTTTGTCACATATGGTAGTTTTTTTAGCAATTCGATATAACACAGGAGTACTAATTGCAATAACTTATTGGATATTATTACAATATATTATTTCGTACCTCGAGTTTGTTTCTTGACGCCCCAATCTCTCCAACGCTGTATCCCCTTACAGAAGTTGGTCCGCCGATGGTGAAAGCTTCATGATTTGGAAGATCTCCGACACAACCGCCGTACATGCCGTGGAGGACTAAAACTGGCGGCGGCGCTTTGCCTTTGCCTTCCTCAACTTTCATTAGCGGGAAGAATCTTGTCGTCGATATTTTGTGACGGTTGAAAAATGCAAACTTACTACCAATGCCGAGCCCTTGATCTACCTGCACATTTCAATGTTCAAACACAATAATTTGTATGGTACAAAAAAAAATATCACTAGACATAGTAGAATTTAATTTACTCTATTTAATTATAGTGCCCCCAAGCTCATAACAGACATTTCTCAAATCCCTATTATTTTATAATTTTTCGTGTATGGTAGTATTATCGGGCTCTTAGAAAAGTTTTAATGCATTCTGCCTCTGCGGACTTAACTTAAAGTCTTGGCTCAGCTACGAGCATTTGATATCTTGCACTATACAAAAAATCAGATGCGCATTTGATAATGTAGAGTTAATTATCAATGGTCGAACACGAAATTAAAAAAAAAGGGAGACGAAAACGAAACCTGAAAAATATCCCTCGTGCCAACTAATGCGCCGTTGAGAAATCTAGTATTGTCTCGTGTTAGATTAGCTTGTAAGAAGGCCATACGATCAACCCCCGTTCCGCTCAAAGTCGTTGGAGGTCCGTTTGCTATAACTTCTCCATTATACGACACCGTATTGCCCCTTCCCACAATATCACCTCCTTCGTCTAGTGTTTTTACCTCTTCCATCACTAGTCCATAGCTGAATTTGCTCTGCCTGCTATAATCCTTTTTTTTTTAAACGACAAAAACAAAAACTTCAGCCCCGTTTTTTCGTCAAGATCAAAATCTGACGAACTAACTACATTATATATAAACGTTGTTACAAGATTTGATTACCTCAGTGATGGTGGCCTTAATCCCGTCCCTACATACCCATATCGGGCTGTTTGAAACCCCTGGCCCGCCCGTGAAAACGGGGCTGACTTTTTTAGTATTGAAGCACTCCGCCTTGAAAGTTCGATTCCTTGGGTCATCTATCCCGTCTAAGTATGGGTGGGTGTAGTCAAAGTTATAACTAATATCGTCCTGTCATATGAAAAAATACAATATTAGCAAAATCGAAGTAATTTCAATACAAGTGAATCGTGTAAGATTATCGTAATCTTATTAGAGCCTTTTAATTGTATCGTTCTACTAGAAATTTCTACATATGCTCAAATTTTGAACATGCCCGAAAAGTTATTGAATTAACCGAACACAAAATAAAACTCAACATTAGGAGAATTGATACATAACCTTTAACATTAAATTTGAATTAAAAAAAATGTATAACAAAAATAACAATCTTAATTTAGTTGGAAGATTTGGAGGGAAAAGTCACCTCAGGACTGAAGAGGTTGCCGAGGGTGATTGCACCTTGTAATGACCGATTTAGCCCTTTGATATTCCGATAGCCGAACGACACAGTTGCACCGGGCTGTATAGATGCCTGATCATTCATTGCATCAATAATGAAATTAATCAGCAACAAATAGTAAATGGTAAACGATGTGTATACGATATAACTAATTCACTAATCCAAATACGAAGCAATTTTTTTTTATTTTTTTTGTTTTTTACCAGTGTTGGTCGGCTGTTACGGCCCGGTATAATACTCCATTCCGTACTAACATCGGACCACTTTTGTTGTAGTTCTTGCAATGCGAATTGAGCAGAGATGCCTCCGTTATTTTTCTCGTCCGATCCATAACCGCTACTTATAGAAGAGAAAATATTGAGAGATCCAAGGTTTTGCATAGCTTCCTCAAACGCCCTTCTGTTATAAACATTGCCTACCGCAACCTGCAAAACGCAATCAATATATGTAAATTATATTAACAACACATTATATGTAACTATTTAACAACACAAGCACAGTATATTACACACACCCACCATTTGGCAAGGATGAACTCCACCTCAATTAATTTTTTGTCCATTATATTATATGTATAATTTTGTTTACCCAATCTATTTATATTATTCAAACTACCGAAAATCCAAATTAATGCAAAAACAAAAAAAAACAATCCTAAAATATTTCTTTTCTTTTTTTCTTTATGCAAATTAAAATCCTAATTATTTTTGGACCACTACTTATTCGCGCTTATAAATTTAAGATTTAAGCACTCTCTCTAACAAATTTTTGGACTTGTTGCTTTTACGCGCACATGGCGAATCTAACCCATGGCTAGCTGGAAGACTCAAGCCCCCCTCAATTACTATTTTTTCTATTATATTATACCTATATTATTATTTAGCTCACCTGATTTTTATTATTTATTCCACCTAAAATTCAAAATATGTAAAAAAAGTTCTTAAATTTTTTCTCCTCCTATTC